>NC_049979.1:14091040-14112338 GCF_000003815.2 Branchiostoma floridae | reverse complement strand
ATTGATAGGAATGCATGGGATATTTTTGTTTTACAACAATTGCACCAGCTTTGTCTGAATCCTTTTGTTTATGCACTGATCTGTATTGATTGGCAGAATGAGATGATCATCAGCAGACATTGAAATGAGCTACTGAAAATGGACCTACCACCATAATCTGTCAGTCCAAATGTCGCCAATCTTATAGTCTTTGATTGGTAATATGTACTGATTATAGAGAAAATTGAGTTACCATGTATGTAGAAAGTATGGGGAAAATTTATGCTATGAACAACATTTTGGATTACAGGACAAGACAGGGAATGGAGCAGGGTCCGACTCACGGGCTGCCAGTGTAAGCATCCTCCTCCAAGCTTTGTAACAAGGGCAGAGAAATGTTGCCTTGTAGCTGTAGGTACTGAACTGACTCAGCTAACACTAATAGACTGACCTTGCTGTCCATGTTCAGTTTCATACTTGAGCCTAGCTTGCTTATAATATCATGTGCCTTTTTTCAGGCTGCTCTAGATAAGAAAAGAATAAGTAGACAAGGTTAGTTATAAAAACTAGCATTTATTGTTGTTTTATTCAATTTTATTTAGCCAGCTAGCCACATTCTCTTTCTCCACTTTTGCCTTCTATTTACTAATTTGTGAATCAGTCTTTAGATGTGCAAATATTGAATTTTTGAAGACTATCATAATGTAGCATACTGTTGGGAACCAAGTTTCACAAAAAGTCTATATCTTTGCTGGCCATTTCCAAAACAGAGTTTCATTTGCAATATTATGAACCCAAAACCAGTATACTAGTAATTAGTATTAATAGTAAGCAGTATCACAGATGGTATTTAAACCCTTGAAACGTATTTCTTACTCAGCAGTTCTGATGGGATTTGTAAGAAGTAGACACAGAGTCCGACTCCAGCTGCTGGAGTCAGGGTATTGCATTAATGGATGGTGCAAATATGGAAATGAATAACTAGCAGTCTTAAGTGATTAGTCTAGATGGTCGGTGTAATCTTTCCCCTCAGCTAGCACCTTATAAATATGTAGTCACATAATATCAGGCCCTTCAATTTTAGAAGTTAGTGTAGAAGCAGACGGAGAATAGGAACGGATAAATTATTTTCTTTTCTAGTTCACTTATACTACAACTCTAGATTGTAATAGGTCTTATTGTTGTCTTATAGCACTTTTTGTCTTATAGCACTTTCGACCAGCCAGAGAACTTGTAGCAGGGGTAAAAAAAATGTCCAATTTTCCAAGCACAGTAATAGATAGAGATTAAGAGTGGATACAGCTACAGGTCAGGCTCAGGGTCAAAGGATAAAAAAAATTGGTAGAAATGATTATAAACTCAACTCGTTTTTGTTCTTTTTTGGATCTTCAAGAAGGAAAAAAAACAACAAATTTTGTACCGATCCCTGTCCCCACCCTAGTAGAGATGATGAAGATCAATAGGAATTGTTGGCGAGAGTAGTGCCAGTGGTCATCATGTGCTCTTAAAAGCTTCTATGACTAAGGATGGGTCATGAGTCATTGATTGCCATGAGGAGTCATAGCCAAGTTTACAATAGTTTATTTAATGCATTACCTGTATGTGTTGAAGATTATGTGTTAAGTCAACAGTAAAGTTGCACCTTGATGTTATATCCCAAGCTGTGGGCCAAACCGTATTGAAATGTGATGTTTTATGTGCATCACTCATTATCATTGGTTCCTAGGCTCGAGGGTATTGTAAGCAGGTCATTTTTCTGTTGTACAGAATATTTCAGCTATGAAGAACTGCATGGACATATATTTTCATTATCATAAACTGCCTTGTTCCACCCCGAACAAACCAACTTCTTAGAAATCTGCCAGTTGTCTTCAAATAAAACACATAAAGCTTGTTTGACAAGTTCATAACTATTCCAAAACCTAACTACAATAACAAATCTAACATTTGATTATATGTTTTACATCCACTCCCTCCATTCACCTTGCGTATTCATCGATCTAACATGATACTGTATTATCATTATCATTATTTATTTATTAGCGTAAATCATATTAACTGTAGAAGTGGAGCTGACATTCCTCAAGGCTATGTATGCTGATTGTATGACCTATCACCCCGCCACATTGCTTGTGGTGATCCTTGCATGTTCAAAGAAAAAGAAAAACAGAATTCTTGATTTAGAAAATGTTGCTTTGTTCTATAGTATGCTGACAAAGAAAGCCAAAATGTTCACAAAATAATGCAAGCCTTTAGGTCTTGTCACACTCAAAAATCCGTGTTCCTTCCTTTGTACAAACTGTATGTGATGGATTGTAGAATCACTGTTTTGTATTGTATGGGAGACAGGGTTCCAAATGAAGGTATTGTACAAGGTAGCAGCTAGTATCTAATGCACACCAAGTTTTGGTAATTCTCTGCTTGGGGACTACCATTGAAGTTGTCTTGGTCAGGGTAAACAGCTAGTGTGTGAAGTTGACCATGGTTCATGTATTACAGAGCCATGTTTGGAATAGCTCAATGTAATGACTTAAATTACTTTTTGTAGTCATGGTTGGAGACTGTCCCATACTGATTTTTGAACTGAGCAGTCGGGGAGAAGACCACATTAGAAAGATTACAAAGGATGCACCTTTTTTGTACAGATGTAGTCATATGTATCAACTGCCCCTGTTGCAATAATGGCACTCCTTAGTGAGCTTCTTGTGAAACCACCCTTGGAGTTCCATGAAAAATGCTGCAGTAAAGTTATACATGTACTGTATACCAGCAGGTGATTTGAAAAATAGGCACCTGGGCCTGGGGAAACAATATACAGTCACCACTTTGTGCAATAATGAGTTACTTGATTTCATGGTCATCTTTTGTCCCAATACACAAACCACTAACAAGCTTTAAGTCAAGTCAGTTTCCACACTTAATTCCAAGTCCAAGATAACATAAAAGTGGTAGCAGATAAAAGTGCAGTGAAACACTTGGGAGATAAAGCTGATTGCCAGTAGTACTATATATGGGACAGTTTCTACTCAAGATTTCATTATGGCTGTTTTAGAAAGAACTTGAGGCAAGAACAAAATTCTGATAATTCTTAAAGGACGACAAAATCCATTTGAAATTGAACGGAATTAATTGAATTCCATTCTGCCTCTCTTATTTTTCTAGAACAGCTTGTTATGTGGTAATACTTGTGTTTTTTTGTTAACCTGCATTTGCATTGTGTCTTATGTTCCCCTGCAGAAAGATGAGGTGTACTTGAATCTAGTGTTGGACTTTGTACCAGAGACAGTATATAGAGTGGCTAGGCATTACAGTAAAAACAAACAGACGATACCTATATTATATGTAAAGGTGAGTACTGCAACTTACTGTTTTCGATACTGAGATTCCTTACATCATGTGATTGTACTCCCATGTAGATTCATTTTGCTGAACTTGTGATGAAGATGATTTCATCTTCAACTTCACCTTAAGTTCCCATGATGTCTATGTGACTACAGTGATACATGTACAATAATGGGAGAACACCATGATAACACCAGAATCATTTGATCATGTAATACTCCCTCTGTCTGGGCTTGAGGCAGAAATGCAGGATATTTGAGAAATCAATCGAGAGGTTTTTGGATCCATTTAAATCATTCTATCATGAGAGGTAGTGCTAACATGTGATAATCCATGATGAGAGGTCATCGGTGTCATCCCTGCACAATGCCATGGCATCTGCCCTGATGAGATATTTATTGGATTATTATAGTTGGATGCTGCATGCTAGAGTTGCCTTTTGAAACATTTATGAATGGAAAAGTTGACCAAGTCGGCCCTGTTGTGAAGCGTGATCATACAACAGTGTTGCAGTAGAGCTATTAGCTGGAGTGTGATACACATGTGCATTGAGCTGTTCTGTACAGGGATATGACTCTCATCACTATGTCTCTTTCTGCTCTCCCACAGTTGTACATGTACCAGTTGTTCCGCAGTTTAGCATACATCCATTCCATGGGAGTGTGCCACAGAGATATCAAGCCACAGAACTTGCTACTGGACCCTGAGACAGCAGTCCTCAAGCTCATTGACTTCGGAAGGTATGGAGAAAAGCTGTATTTTGCCTCAGAGTTTTTTCTTTTGTCAACTCACGCTTTAGTTTTGAATGTTTCACAGTAATAGAAGGAAATCAACAGAAGGTAGTGACTGAAAGATGTTAACTGTTTATGTATTTGTATGTATCATAGACAACACTTGTTGATATCACTTCTTCTGCAAATGTTATTGAAGTGATTTAGATATCATATGGTGCAATGATGAACTCAAGTAAATGTTATTGGTCATTGAAAGTTTTAATGATAGGTCTAATATGTAGATAGACAATCAATATCTCAGTTGGTCTATGTTCTGATCTTTTCAGTGCAAAGCAGTTGGTACGGGGTGAGCCGAACGTGTCGTACATCTGTTCCCGCTACTACAGAGCACCTGAACTTATATTTGGTGCGACAGACTACACAACTGATATTGGTAGGTTACATGTTTCCTCTGCCTTTATGTACTCTACTACTGTAAATGCATTTAAGTTCGCGGGGATTTAATTTCGCGGTAACGGGAAAATGGACTTTTCGCGGTGGTTTTAATTTTGCGGTAGCACCATGCACTGTAGTCTCTTACTGTTATGGGAAAAATATTTGCGGTGGTTTTAAATTCGCGGTGAAGCGGCAGCCGCGAAAACCGCGAACATTAATCCACCGCGAACATTTCTGCATTTACAGTATTGGCTAATACTTACAGCTGAAGAGAAATGTCATTATCTGTTGTATGTCACAAGGAAATGAGAGCTTTTCTGTTTCACCTTTGTTGTGTTGGAGTTGTAAAGGTTTTTGTATGGCTCTTTTCAGACACATGGTCAGCAGGGTGTGTTATAGCTGAGCTGCTACTGGGGCAGCCCATCTTCCCAGGGGACAGTGGAGTGGACCAGTTGGTAGAGATTATCAAGGTACAGAAACAGTGGCTTGAGCACTGTTAACGTTTGTCATTAAGGTGCTACAATATTTACTTCTAACAAGTCTATTCACCTGTCATATGTTTGATGCAATATTACCCTGGCATGAAATGATATGTTGTTCTTCATTGCAAGCAGATGTTATTGTTGTTTTTAGAAAAACTGTATGTTTTCAAGAGTGGAATTGTTGACGCTCTTAAATACTAAGTAGTTTTTCTGGATATGCAGACAATAGGATTGTTCCATTCTCAAGTCCATGAATGCAGGCTGAAATATTCATTTTTTTTCTTCAGGTTCTAGGTACTCCAACTAGAGAACAAATCAGGGAAATGAACCCAAACTACCAGGAGTTCAAATTTCCTCAGATAAAGCCTCACCCCTGGAACAAGGTAAGGCAGACTGTGTTTCTGTAATCAGGTTTGTGGTACCCTGGGGTCTGTCCAGGGTACCCAAACAGACTGTTCAGGCCCTTTTAGACTGTGGGATGGTTAGATGGTGCTTGGACCCATTACATTTCTGTTGAAAGTTGTAAAAATACTGGTTGAGAGTTTTGATATTCTTCTATCTTTTGTGACTGAAACTCCTTAAATTGCAACAAATCTTATGTGATATAGAGAAATTTACCCTTGCATTTTATGCCCAGGTTTTCTAGGTTTTCATTTGGATATGCAAATTTGTTTAATGGCAGCAAAAGCCACTTGAACACTTTGTCATTGCATACTCGTAATCAACTTTCATAGTTGCACAAAGTGTTCTTTTTGCAAAAGTCAGTTAGTCCATGGCCCATGTATGGTGTCTTTGGGTCACCTGGACATGCTTGGGTGTGCATAGATTGGAATAAGTTTGTTAGTGAGCATTGATTACAGTACCAGCATGGTAAAAAGTAACGTAATTACGAAAATTCGAAAACGTAAACACGGCGTAATTACGATCGTGTACACGTTTACGGTGAACACCAGATTACGGTGCCGCTAGCTCATTAACGCTAATGAGGTCGATAATGAGCAGCGTGTCCTCGCCGTAAGAACTGATTAGCGCCTTGATTTTACGACAGCGTGAATAGTAAAAATGCTGTAAAATCAAGGTAAGGCAGCCTTCCGCTGGTGCAGTCTTTCGGGTTGCTAGCGGGCTTAGTACGTTCTCATTTGTATAAAATTCTTATTTTGGGGGGTAGAAAAGGCAATCTGCAACACAACTTTTATACACAACTTTATTCGATTGTGCAATCCATCCGAAGTTTTCTGCATTCAAAGCCACGCACTTTATAGGTCGTTGACCCCGAAAGACGCAGCCTGCGTGGATAGGTCGTTGACCCCCAAATACACAAGGTGCGTGGATATTTGCGCGGCGCCTCTAGGAGGGAGCAGTAGTAAACTTTATACTTGCTCTTCTGAATAGCTTGAGACAAAAAGAGGTGGGGAATGATCACAGTGCAATCGCCATTTTGATCGATTCATGCAAAAGCTCATTGTACGGATCAAGACAAGCCGGTTTGACAAAACATATCATATTCTATAGCAGATAAATAACACATTTACCGAGATCGAGATCTATTCTTGTCTTTGACTTTTCTTGCACTTGTCGACAAAGACTGAAATTTTTGTTTTGTCTTCAACCATCCCTTGTAATCAGCTGCGAAAACTCGCACGCTGACGGGAAACACGTCCGTGTCGTTTTCCGAGAGCAGAAGCAGTCCTGGGTTACTTTCACATTTACTAACTTAAACAAGCCACAACACTAAATAGGCATCACAATTTTTTTATGTTGGAAATAGATTTGACAAAAATTGACCAAAAGTGGGCATTCAATGTTTCGGCATACCCGTGTCGGCCAACTGAACGCGAGGTAAAAAAAGTTGACTTACACCGAGCGCCGGCCTTACGTCTAAACAAACACACATGTTCCTTAGCAACACAGCTTTTCTGTACAACTCTTCAAATTGCAATTGATATAGCCAAAGATTTGATTAAAATTTGAGCGTTGTAACAAATAATAGCCAGAAATCGGAGAATCGTCTGGGATCTGGATAAAACTAAACTAGAGATTATGATATGAGATTTGATGCATCCAGCGCGAAACAGCAGCTCCGAGATGGCCACTACAAGTCAAATATACACTTTCCCACGGTGTGTCGTCTTGATTACATTGAAAGCAGATCGCGGCCTTTTGAAGATCGTGCTGCCCGCGCCGGACAATCTGAAACTTTGCCGAACGCAAATTCAATCATTTTTGACAGCCAATCAGCGAAGAGGAAAACTGATAGCAAAAATAAGTTGAAACTTGTCGCGTATAAATTAAAACGAGGTTCTGTCGCTGGCGTTTGAAGAACCCTGAAATATGGCTCACAAAAGACGTGTTGTTTGTGTATAAAAAATAAATGAGAGACTTTGAGTTTCAAACCTAAAATCGATAAAACGGATAATACAAAACGATTCATTTATTTCAGTAACCAGAACCTGGCACAAAAAATTAAATCCTAATGCATTTGTAAATGTACATTTTTGTATAAGTCCAAATTTGATTTCTTTTACAGTTTTTAGTTTCTCCGGAAATGTCAGACAGCTAGTGCTGTCAAAATTGATTGATTTTGTCGCCGGCGCCCGGCACATATGATACTAGATCAAAGGACCGCCGCCCTGTACAACTTGGATGTAGGGAACTTCTGACGTTCTGTACTGGGATTCCCACGATTTAGGGGACGTTCTAATAGTAGCAGATGGGGACAATTATATCAAGAAATGTCAAATTAACTTTTTTTTTCAAAAGATATGTAATTTGGCTAGCTTCCTTTGAATATGTAGGAACATTTAACAACCGTTATGGAATATTTAAGTTGGCATTTTGTTTATTTCAATGAACTTTAGAATCACCCGATGTGTGACGTTTCCCCCTATTATAATAGACTGGTCCAATACTAGTTACCGGCTACGCTCACTTATCGGAGTTTTTGCAGCCGGACGACGCAAGTTTTCGGTGCTAAATTTGGTGTAGCATTGTGATGAAAGTCTTGGTCGGGTATTTTGAGACGTTTTTTTTTTTTTTAATTTTAGAGAGACGGAAACACCATCACAAAAGATGGAGTTTTGTAAATCGAGGCGTAAATTTTCATTCAAACTGTACCTGACTCAAATATGACCAAGGACTTTGGCACAAAGCAATATCACCGACTGAAGGACGGGGGACGAAGTGATCATGATGTAATATTCCCACTACAAATAGATCGCTACGTGCGAAGTTCTCAAGGAGTATTAAATAGATCTGTGGACTATTTCAGGCATGTATGGTTCGCATTAATGGACTACTTGTACGTATAAATTGACTACACATAATGATTGTAATATGAATACATATAGGATAATGTGTCTGGTCATAAGTTACTATTTCTAGATAAATTGACCATTAATTAGATGGCATTAGCTACTTTTCTAGGTTACGAATTTAGGTTTTCGTCGGCCGTCCTTTTCCTTGAAACACTGCTGCTCGTCGAGGGTGGAACTCGGCATTAAGACCTACCTGTTCTCTTGGGTCGGAACATCGCCATCGGACGTTCCTGGTCGTCGGGCAGTCGACCTACCTGTTCCTGGCGGAGCTCTTGGGACGGAACATCGCTGACGGCGGCTCCTGGTCGCTGGACAGTCGACCGACGAAATCAATACAGGGCATACTTTTATCCTTATGTGTTTTTAATGTTGTTGTTAATCGTATTTTGTCTGTGTATCTGTTCAAAGGTTTGTTGACGTAACTAACATTATATGTACTTCTACTATGTAGTTATACATCCGTCGCTACTTTTCTAAGCTAGGATAAATTAAAGGGATTGGGTTTCCATCCGTTGGCTTCCTCGGCCCACTGCTGATCGTCGAGGGTGCAGCTCCGCCAACAAGACCTACCTGTTCCTGGCGGAGATCTTGAGACGGAACATCGCTGACGGCGGTTCCTGGTCGTCAGACAGTCGACCAACGAAATCAATACATACTTTTCAGTAACATAGCATACTTTCATCCTTATGCGTTTTTAATGTTGTTGTTAATCGTATTTTGTCTGTTCAATGTTGTGTTAGCGTAACTAACCGTACATGTTCAAAGTTGTGAAGTCGTAACTAACATTACACTTACTTTTACTATGTATTAAGACTTACGTTAGCTAGCTACATTTCTAAGCCAGAATAAAAGGATGCGGGTTTCCATCCGTTGGCTTCCTTGGCACACTGCTGATCGTCGAGGGTGCAGCTCCGCCAACGAGACCTACCTGTTCCTGAATGAGCTCTTGGGACGGAACATCGCTGACGGCAGTGGCCAATTATACTCCTCTGCCGGCTAAACTCCTTCCCCAGCTTATGTTACTGTTTTATGCCACGGGGGAATCTGCTTGGAGATTACGCGGACGGCTGCTCCTGGTCGTCGGATAGTCGACGCAAACTTACTGCGGGGAATACATTCAGCCTTGCAGCTATCCTAGATTCTTAACAACTGACACCAATATGATTGCAATAACTGTCACGAGCGCTTAATTTTGAAATATTGATATAAGCAGTAAGGATAGCAAGAAGGAGTACATCGTACATATATTTAAGAAATTATTTTTTTCCGATTCATGCTGCAAGAAATGTTTTTTTTTGGGGGGGGGGGATGAATGAGCCCTTGAACGAAAACGAAATATACAATCTACCGCTTGTAAAAAAAGATCGCCGTCAACAGTGGTGAGGATCTATTCCCATTTTAAACTTCGTTTGTTGATTTTATTATCTGCAACTACACTGTAATTGCGAACTTCCCAGAATTTCCGGGGAAACTTTTAAAGCTCTTTTTGAGAACACTGAAGACCCCGGGCCCATTCTCTGGACTCCTATATACATATACACTACGTCTCAACATGTAACGTTTAAAACCTGGAAGGTAAGTTTATATCAGATTTTCCATTATCATTCTGCTGCAACCCGATCGACCATCATCTATTCCAAATGTTGGAAATATGTTAGGTAAATCGCTATTTATAAAATGTGCTAATGTATATGAAGAAGTTCCGTGCCTTTGTCATCACGATACATGTCGTTCCAAAATATTCAAAATATATACGTCGGTACTTAATATCGCTATCAAGTAGAATAAACGAAGAAAAAAAAAAAAACACGGCGGAAAAACAAGCTCTGTGTTTATTGTTGTAACAATGAATGAATGAAGACCTTTATTGCGCATTTTTTTTTTGCCATAGCGGGCTGTTAGACTTAAAGTGCAGTTCGCGCAGGCCCGATCTTTGAGAATTGAATATGCCGACAAACTCAAAGAAGCCGCGCCTCGGCCGCCTGTGTCAATCAAATTTAGCGTCGCGGTGGGAGGGCACGGGTCAGACCCATTTTTTCTACAATTCTACCGTCCGGTATCTTATAACATCTACTAAACACGCAAAAACATCTATTAGTTTCGATTTCAACAATGGAGGCCTCATATTTCAACTCAAAACCCCAAAGTTTGCCAACATTTTCCACTTTGTAAAAGCCACACAAAACTGTATACACGACTGTGACGCCGTAATTACGGCGTGTACACGCCGACTGTGTGACATGCCGAGGAGAAAAGTGTCTCACTATGGCATTTTTGGACGTTTATATTTAATAGGAAGCGAGGACGTAGTAGTTATAAAATAGTTGCACCATTCCAGATATGTATTTGTCGAACCTTAAAGATATTCCTATCAAAATTCGAAGGTGATTTTCCGAGCGCGCGCTGGTGTATGTTCCCGATCGCTGGTCATGCCCGGCGGCAATATCAAACCCGCCGGTGAAAACCGGTTGAGTTATATTTTCGGCAAACAGGAGCATTTTTATTGTGAAGTTGTATCTGGCTCCGTATAATATTTGAACACACGTATTTATGCTTCGAGAAATACTTTCAATTCATACAAGAGAACATGGTTATGAGGATTGTTCTGCTATGCAGTCTACATTTTGTTCGGAAAATCACAAAAGATCGGCTCGCGATTTAACTTTACAGTACTTAAAAAACAGTCTAGTTATGTTACGCATGCGGCGGTACTCCGTCCTCCGGGTCAGGCGCCGCTAAATTTCTGCCGCAAATCATGCTGTTTGATTAATAATTAATGACGTTCTCATGAATATTCCGTGTACACGGTGTTCAAAACATGAATATTCTGAATATTACCGACCGGTTTCCACGTAATACCGCCCCGTAAATACGGCCGTAATTACGATCGTATTTACGGCGTGTTCACGATTACGCACACCGTAATTTACGGTAAAGTTTACCGTGCTGGTACTGTATAATGATCAGACCATAGCTGCCCAAACATATAAACTTTTGTATATATACTCATATCTGTCAGCCTGCCTATGATTTTTTTCCACAGGCAATACAAAAATTCCTTCAAGTAAAAATTACCCAGCGACACTTAAAAACTGTATACATGTCTGGAGGGGTCTATTCCATTTTTTGTCCCTTTTCTTGTTTTTGTCATTACCCATGCCACCCCCATGGTGAAAGTGATTTCCATTGTCCAATGCCAATGGGATGTCCCTCCCATGTGTCTCGGGGACATCCGTCCTTGCCAACCCATTTCTTGCACATCGCCGAACTCCACTGACTCTCCCATCTGTGTTTCAATAGGTGTTTGGACCTCAGTCGCTGGCAGATGCTTTAAACCCTAATTCTAGAACACCCAGCTTTGGCAAAGGTGCCAAGGTGTGTAGACCCTTTCCTGTTTCACTCTCCACACCCACATCCACACTGCTACTCTACCTTAGAGCCTGGAGAGGGTCTGTTCCACTGCAAATTCTGTCTACAGTCCAGCAGCTTGTAGAACTAGCTTTGCTTGTGCTCTTGTAGGCATAGTGGCCAGAACTGAAACAGGAACTAAATGATGCCTGTGAGAACTGTGAGAAGTAGGTCTAAATCCGTCAGTCCTAGAAAACGATTTTGAAATACAGGGCTACTCCTCTCTTATCACCAAGCATGACCCGTTGAATCGTCATGGGCATGGACTGGGTGCCTACATCAAGGACGGATTCCCATGCGGCAGGGATCTAACCCATGAAGACCCTGACTCTCCATACATGTGTTTCCGCGTGGCTCTTGTCCACTGTACTTCCTTTATATTTGCGCTGTATCGGCCCCAAGAGGACGGTGTTGTCATCTTTGATCAGCTATCTGAGAAAATCGACAGAATCTTGTCCGAATGGCCGTCAGCAAGCATACATATTTGTGGGGACTTCAATGTCCATCATAAGGAGTGGTTAGTGTACTCTAATAAGACAGACGACGAGGGTAGATACTGCCATGATTTCTCAATTTCCTATGAGCTAACTCAGATTGTAAACCAACCCACCCGTGTCCCGGACGTTAAGGGCCAATATGCAAATCTGTTAGACCTCTTCCTTACTACTTGCCCTGACACATGTGTTCCTACTGTACTACCCCCACTAGGAACTTCTGATCACTCTGTGGTGTCCATTAAGGTCGAAGCTAAGCGAAAAGAATCATCTGATGTCCCCTTTCATCGGACAATCTATCGCTACTCCCAAGCTGACTGGGAAGGTTTCAGAACATTCATTACTGAGATTCCACTTTCAACAATATTCAAAAACTCAGCCTCAAAGATAGCTGTCCTTCTGTCTGATTGGATTCTCGCTGGAATTGATAACTTTGTTCCATCAAAGAAATACCAGCAGCGACCTAACAGCCAGCCATGGTACACCCCTGAGTGTGCTGCTGCTATTGCCCACCGCAATCACTACTTCCATGCTTACAATCGGAACAGGTGCAGCGAGACACTTTCAGCCTTCAAAACTGCACGTAATCGTTGTAAGAGAGTTCTCAGGAACGCTAAGAACAGTTATGCTAAGTCTGTTCAGGCCAGAATTGACGGTGAAGTTCTTGGCTCTCGTGAGTTCTGGAGAATCACCAGGAAAGTCTTAAACAGAGGCAAATCCCCTATACCTACCCTGATAAATGGACCTGAGGTTCTTTCCTCATCCTCCGAGAAGGCAAAACTTTTTGCAAAGAACTTTGCCTCTAACTCAACTCTTGATGATCAGGGTCAGCCACTCCCTGATTTTCCTGCTCGGACTGATACTTTTCTGAAAAACATCAAAGTTACAGCTCGGGAAGTTACAAAGCTCATTAAGGATCTTGATGCCAACAAGGCAACTGGGCCAGACAATATTCCGGTAGTTGTTCTTAAAAACATTTCTCCTGAATTATCTCCCATCCTGGCCAAGCTTTTTAATCGCTGCTTAAAGGGAAAATGTTTTCCCTCCATGTGGAAGATATCATCAGTTTGTCCTGTTTTTAAGAACGCTGGAGAACGGTCATCTCCATCCCAGTATCGGCCAATTAGTCTTCTCTGTATCATTAGTAAACTCTTCGAGTCCTTCATAAACAAGGCAGTACTCACCCATCTTGAAGACAACAATCTCCTGAGCGACAAACAGTATGGTTTTAGATCTTCTAGGTCCACGGCAGATGTTCTAACTGTCATAACCCATCGAATAAGTACAGCCCTTGATGGTGGCTTTGTGACCAGAGCAGTTGCCTTAGATATATCAAAAGCGTTTGACAAGGTATGGCATAGAGGTTTACTGCATAAACTTGCCAGCTATGGCATCTGCGGCAAGATTCTAGCAACAATAAAATCCTTCCTGTTCTGCAGATCTCTGAAGGTCGTTATAAATGGTCAATCATCAGAATGTCATAGCATCAATGCTGGAGTACCGCAAGGATCCATCCTCGGTCCAACATTATTTTTAATCTACATAAACGATCTTCCTGATCATATACTCAGATCATTTGTCGACATATATGCTGATGACACTTCAGTATTTGGCCACACATCCAAGAGATGTAATGACCGCTCCCTTGCAGCTAATCTCTCTGCTGACCTTGATCATACAGTTCAATGGGGCAAAACGTGGCTTGTGACCTTCAACCCTTCAAAAACAAACCTTCTTTCGTTCCATCATAAGAGATCCGATCCGAACCTGCCACCGGTCCAAATGAGTGGGACTCTACTTAAAGAAGCCCAATGCTTTGAGCGACTCTTGGGCCTAAAATTTACACCTGATCTTAAGTGGAATTGTTACATCCAATCCGTTGCCAAGGAAGCTGGGAAAATGGTGGGCTCTTTGTACCGAACCAGAAAATATCTTACCCCCTCTGCTATTCTTTATCTTTATAAGAGTCAGATAAGGCCCAAAATGGAATATTGTTGTCACATTTGGGCTGGAGCCTCCCAGAACTCCCTGACCTGCCTCAATAGAGTACAAAAACGGTTAAGGAACATTGTTGGCAGCGACTTATTCGCCACACTACAACCATTGGCCCAAAGGCGTGATGTAGCTAGCCTAGCACTTTTCTATCGGTACTTCCATGGTAAATGCTCGGCAGAACTTCATTCACTTGTGCCTTCAATACGAACCTTCACAGCAAGAACCCGTTTAGCCACTTCTACGGAAACAAATCATCCTTTTTTCCTCCACAATCCACCTAACAGGAGGAAGTTCCACGCTCAGAGCTTTTTTCCTAGAACAACATCGCTATGGAATAAGCTTCCACGGACTTGCTTCCCCACAGAGTACAGCCTGAAACTGTTCAAATTAAGGGTAAACAAACATCTCTCTTCACAATTCAGCAACGTAACCCAAAACGCTTGAGTGGCTCCACGAGCCTTGTTTTGCGGTGACCTCAAAGTAAATAAAAAAAAAAAAAAAAAAAAACTTGATTTGGCAGTGTAGATCACAATGAATTTTTCTTTGGTTCATCTCAACCCCATTATGTGTGTCTGTGGTTTTCAGAATTTGCAGGAATGAGTACCTTTCCCTCCAGGCTAGGTACAGCAGCAGTAAGCTCCCAAGATGGCTGCAGTACCTTATGCTGTGCCCTTGTTGCCTCTGCAGGTGTTTCGACCACGCACACCACCTGAGGCCATCAACCTCTGCAGTCGGCTGCTGGAGTACACCCCAGGGGCCAGGATATCTCCGCTGGAGGCCTGCACACATCCGTTCTTTGACGAGCTACGGGACCCAAACACGAGGTTACCCAATGGGAGAGAGCTGCCGCCACTCTTCAACTTTACTCCACATGGTATGTGACTTCTGGTTAAGGTTGGCAGAGCATGATTTTTGTCCTGTTGCACTTGAAGGGCTGTAGAGATTGAAGGAACTTTATCTGTTACAGTTAAAGTTGCTGTGCTGATTGATTTTGAATTTATGAGAGAGAGAGAGAGAAATGGTTTATTAGATTAAAAAACTGTTGCAGCCCAAGGGCTGAATTGCAAATTTTTGTACATCGATTTCTTCACATTAACATAATTTCTTCACAATTTCATTAACGAATACATAGTACATCATATTAAATTCATTAAAACTAACTTATGTGTGTAATGTTTCCCTTTTTCCCCCTGCAGAGCTGTCCATCAACCCATCACTGAACTCACGGCTTCTACCGCCTCACTTGCAACAGCAGGGTGCTGCCCCCCTCCCCACCTCCAATGCAGAGGCAGCCAACGCTGCCTCTTCAGAAGCTGGCACATCAGGAGGCGGGGCCACCGCATCAGCCTCTGGGGGGACATAACTCTCTCTCTAACCAATCATGAGCTCAGGCACAAGTCTGCCTCGGGATTGGTCGACCAATGGCATGAGGGCTGGTCTTTCCTCATTCTGTTGGTCCACCAATCATCAGTAGGCTTACATATCACAGCCCTCCTTTGTCCTACCTTGGTCAAAATGCTTGTGGCCCATGACAGAAATCAACAGGGTAGACCTGGCAGGCCCATGCTGTGGTTACTGAGCTGTTTTGTCCAATAAGTGATCATGTATGAGAAACTCATTGTGGGAGATGCCTGGATATGAGCACTGTTCTTTGTAGCTTGTGTTGTCAGTGCAAAGGAAGGTTACAACCCCAGTCAACGGAAGGGGAGGGACGCTATAGCAAACCAGAAACAACGTTGTGCACGTCTTGGAGGGTGGGTTGAATACCACACAGCTGCAGAGGCCACTGTAAGGCCGCGTTGTAAATGTAGATAACTACAAGATGACAACTTGTGAGGAAGTAGTTCCAGTTAGATAAGAATTGTTCAATGTCCTGTACATAGTCTTATGTTTTGAGCTGATTCTGGGTCCTGTGCGTGCACCCACTCTATTCCATGCTGTAGGGATGAGATGGCAATGCTGTGCTCGGGGGCAAAGTTGCTGGGTCTCGCCATCCAAGCCTCAGGGCATGTTCTCTATCATGCATGTATGATGTCAATGTATACTTAGTCTTGTCCCCGGACAAGGAGTACCCTATACTGTACCTGTCGGCATGTAAATAAGCCAGAAGACAAAAAGAAGTAATTGCCAAATTGGTCCTGAAAGGCGTTATGATGACTCTATTGTATCAATACTCTTACACACAGTAGATAGTTGTAGTAGTCTGGCACAGCCCCATATGTACAGCACCTACCGGTACCACGTGGCAACATGTACAGTAGGACGTGGAGTCTTGCCACCCTACCTCAGTTAGCACGTCTTGGCCATGTCTTGTGATCAGCTCTAGTGCAGAGGTAACTTTCTGGCAAGTTAGGAAAGAAAAAATTTGATTTGTTGTAAATATTGGTTAAAACAATTCCATATTGATAGCATCAACCTACCCCTTTCCCTCCAGCAATGAATACTTATCCCAGCTGTTCTTACAATAGAGACACTGCTGTCTGGAGGGTAGGGGTATCAGCATGTGATCATGTGTCCTAGTGTTTGGCTCCAAAAGTTAGTTGGACTTGCTATTTCAAGGCCCTATGATGTGTTATACAGAGGTTGGCATTTTGAGGATTTGTACACTGTGTAATGAAGAAACACAAGGTTGTGACACTAGTTATAACCATATCAGACCACACTTCAGTACGATTAGAGGTGCAAATGTCCTTTCCCAGAGGAACAATTTGAAGAAGGCAGAAAAATTGAATAATTTGGGTTTTACGAAATGAAATCCAATGCTCTTATTTTGTGTACACTAGTTTTTAAGTAAATGAGAAAAAGGCTTTTTTCCAGTTTTCATGTGCATGTTTTTTTAATTTTACTCTTTCATGGAAAAATAAGATATTGAATATATGGTCAGATGGGGGTGAACTTCAGCATGTACTAAAGTTATAATTCCACTCCATGTTCCCCTCCATGTATCCCTGTATGTATTTTCTTTGTACCGTAGACATGTGCTTCCTAAACAAATATGGCACCCTGGTTGTACAAAACTTTCAGCTCAGCAAAGATACCTTTCTCTGTCAAGCTGCTACCAGCAGACCTGTAATACAGAAATGGCTCCATATAATGTAGGTTATCCATGGTTGGTGGTTCCCTTTTTGTAAGTATGTGGACATCAATGTTGAATTTTAATTTCCAATGTTGGATAGATGGTGCCAGCCAGCCATTAGTACAATCCCACTGGTACATTTTCTATCAGTATACTCTGTATTAATAAATCTACCCTATTCTGAAACCATGACAACATGTGTCTTTGCTTCTATTCACTACTACAGATTTTTGAGAGGTGTATTGTTTCAGTTGAGGTACCCTATTGCAAAGTTTTTGTGCTCAATAAAACCTAATTTTCAGTTAACATTACAACCGAAAATACTAACAGAAAGGTTTGGAGAACAAACATATAAATTAGAATTCTATTGTTGATATAAATAAGGCTGTAATAATCTATTAGAATTGGTCTTTTCCAGCCAATTGTAACATCACTTATATTTATAATGCTAATAACTCTTACCGGTATTTGAATTATCTATGCATGGTGATCCTTACCAGCTGCCTTTCACTTCACAAGCATGAGATTTGCAACATTAATTATTTTTTGTACAAAAATGTAATATACATCTAATTTTTTTATTATCCTGCCCAGGAATATATTTATGTTGCATGTATTGAAGTCCTATTCAGGAAAACACTGAAATTATCAAATTTGCTCCTTGATTTTGCCAATGAGGTCTTGATTTGCAACTACATTTATGTATGCATCTCTGTCTAAAGCTGCCAGAATGGCCAAGGTCGTGGAAATCCGTCCTTCCTTCAGTTATCCTTTTTCAAATTTTTAAGAATGCCCCCAGATACAGAATGGACACGAATATACACCAGCTTTTCCTGACATCTAAAGCTATCTGCCTCCAAAAAATCAAGACCACAGAATACAAAAAAGGGAGTTTGGCTGCAGTACCAAGGAAATCTACCAGGAGGCCCTTAACTTTCATATTCCCAGCATCTACCAACGTACCAAATATCAATCCATTCAGAGGTTTCATGCTGACTAATGTACTAGTATGCAGACAGCGGCGAAACATCCAGTAAAACGATGACAATGTTTTTCATTGAGATGACAGTACATCTGCCTTTCACTGAGGTAATCAACTTGAACCACAGGTGTCAGTCATGTTTAGCCTGGGTACCATCCGATTTCTACTGGGGCTTACAGTCTTCTTACACTCGCTTCCCTAAAAAATATATAAGGAGCCCCGGTAGAAATCGGATGGTACCCAGGCTAAGTAATGTTAATTTGGCAAGGAAAAAGAGACAAACATGAATATTGCATAGTACTGAGCCCAAATATCACATCTGATTTATGAATGACAAAACATTTATCTCAACCTTTCCAATTGTAGCAGCCACTTATATATGTAATTCAACATATTGACTTATGGACTGTTTGTCTCTATCTCTGTACAGCAGCACCTCCTGCTGGTTGTATGTGGAATTGCATGTGAATCCAACATCTTCACACCTTGCCCCAGTCATTTAGGATGGAAATTGCTATGTTAATATATCTTATGGAATACCAAGGACGTTACATCAGCTGATGTAACGTCCTTGGGAATACCAAGTAACAGAAAACCTGAATGACCTTTTAACACATAATTTAAGTGGACTTTGGAGAAATCCTTGACTATAGCAATATGTATATCATACCTAAGCAGTGGCTACACACATCCAGTAGATGATTTACCAGTAAATCAGTTCTGCCCGTTTGTGTAAAATCTGGTGCCTTAGAAGACAGTTTTGGGAAACCATCAAATTAATCTGTGGTCACCTGAGCCAAAATTCAAGCTACTATCACAATGGCCCAGTCAATCATTTCATTTAGACATGAGAACTATGAAACCTTCAGTATCCTACTCAGTCACGAATGACATTGAAGAAAAAGGACCACAACCCACATCTCTAGAAAACAGTGATCATTTATTTCTCACTCTTTTCAAAGACAACAAGTATAACTTGTCCCATGATCAATACTGCTAATCCTCCTGTACTGCCACACTTCATTTGCCACTAGCCTGTTGCAGACTGTCCTGTCAACTTTCTCCTGTATGTACAAACCTCCAAAACAAGATCATCTGAACGTTTCTGTTATATATACAGAAAACAACTAGGTATAGTGAGATATGTTAAGTAGGTTATTATTCCACAGTTGGGAGACAAACCTTGTTTTACACATTTAAATTAAGAAAAATGATGTCAAAGAAATTTTTCAGAGGTGAACTGAAACTTGCCAGTGCGTTCATGCAACCATAATGCATGGCTACGAGCTGATAGGCTTCACAGCTATCAAGTAATCTCATTCATTACAAGCTCACTCTTCATTTCACATTGCAACACACACTGCATTTCAAAGTTGAGTTGGAGTTAACTGGAATGTAAATCCACGATGTACATACTGCATAATGACGACAATGGTTGGTGGACTAGCTCTTGTTTACAAGATATTACACGTTCTCATGATTTTATTGCAAATTATTGTCAAACTTGTCATGATTTTGCAGGACAAAGTGCAGGTATGTATGTAGGATTCAAGGACTAAAAAAATCACTTAATGCCTTTTTTCCAGATACCAGTAGATGGTGTGGAAACACTTCTTGATCATTCTTCAATTGTACAATATTTTGGACAAAATACTGCTGTCATATTTAAGGATTAGGTACACAAAAAATTAGTCGAAAGCACCACCACCTTGCCTTAGTTTCTGATTACATCAGGACCCTACACTGCCCCTTATGCAACCTCCCGGGACATGTGCTACACACACGCTAGAGCTAGGTTTCGATTCTTTAGGGTTACATAGGCTATGCGTAGGTTAATGATAAGTCACTTGGTACATGGATTATCTTTCATTCCATGATATAGAATTCTAATGCAGAAAACTATACATAATGCAGTAAAACAAATCCAAGAAATGCTGTTAGCAAAAAAGCACACTACAAGAGGTATTTCCAATTACCTCCATACATACCATATATTTTGAAAACAAAGGGATTTTGTTACTAAACTGACATGGTTTGAAATGGTATATATACATAGGACATTTTGTATGCCCATCCATTATGAGAAGTACAGTTCTACATTTAAGTGAGATCTTTGTTACTTGCACATGATAATGCTAGCATTCATTTCAAAATTGATGCTTTCCCTACATTTTTGTGACACCACATAGCATCTATTAGACTCACAAGAAACAATACTTCACAGTATTGTATTTCTGGCAGAGTTGAATTCTATGCACCATCTGACTAATAATGATGATGAATTCTACAAGAGAAGCATCATTTTCAAAATAAATGCTATTCAAGTTGACAGCTTATGGCAGGCCTACGAAAAGGAAACAATGCCACTTAGTCAAACCGGACCTTCTCTTTGATCAGTTTGATGCCCTTCTTATTATGTTTGCGGTGCTTCTTCCTAGGGAAGATCTCATCCATATCATCCTCTATACTCCAGTCTTCCTCCTCCTCAGAGGCATGGTCCTCCTCCTGAGATGGGGCCTTTGGTCCATTGTCTCCCAACAGCTTGACATACTCATCCCACTCTTCCTCCAACAGCTCCTCAGGAGACTTCTCTAGAAGGTCGTCCTTCTTGGAGGGACCTGAGACACCAAAGAGAGCAGACATCGGAGTTACAGCACACAGAAGGTTCTTAACAAGCTGAGACAAGGGAAGATTACCTGCCCTTTCCCAAGATTCCTGGCATTTAGCCATTCTGGCTGTTTTAAGAAGAAGTACTTCAAACATGCCAACAGGTATTTGTTACATGCAATGGAGCTGGAATTAGGATCACATTCAATTCTGAGGCCTGTCAAAACAACAATCAGAGGACAAACTATGTAACTGTAACTGGGTGCGGAGCTACATTAACAATGTTGTCTGGATCACATGACAAATTGCATGAAGATCGATTTCAATAATTGCAATTTCAATTGTCTAGAGACAAAATTTATTGTCTGATTAAGCAATGGGAAACCTCAAACTATCATGACATGATGTTGCAACCTGATATTTTACATTGCAGAGAGCAGAGTATGAAGT
>NC_049979.1:14089239-14090882 GCF_000003815.2 Branchiostoma floridae | reverse complement strand
ATAACTGCCATCTCTATCCCACAGTTCCTCCACCCTATCCCAGCAGTCTATACATTGTAATTAGAATGACATTCCAAGGACCCGTTGGGATACAATTCATCTTCTGAGCAGTCATTAGGAGTTCCTTACTGTGGTTCTCCAGCTACAGTATATTGATGTTTTGGTGCCCTTAGGTGTGCAGCAGAAAATGATTACAGTGTAAATCCCACAGGCAAAGTTGTCTACCCATTACTCATGCATCTCCTACAGAAATAACACCAGTCCTTTTGATAAGTCATCTGCCTACAGCATTGATGATTTTTTTCTGCGCACTTTTATCAATATCCACATGTGTGCTGGTTGACAGTTATCCCGGGGACTTTTATGATACAATTATTCATTAGCTCTGAAACAGACAGTGATAACAGCCATGCTGCAGGAGGAGTGTTGTATAGGAACTGTTCCTGATCTAGTGTTAATGATGATGATGATGATGATGATGAAAACAGACAGGCTGGTTGGACACTTGTCTGAGTTGATGCATAATTTCATACATTTTGGTACTATTGGGGCTATTCACTGTAGAATATTGTAAGCCAAACAATACATTAACATACATCTAAAAAGCTGGAATCTAAAAACTTTTACCCAAAAGTTGGCTTAATACCATCTGGTATGGAAGACAACTGACTGTTCCACTAGCATACACTCGGTTCCTAACAGAACATTATATCCAATACTATTTGACCTGAGTCTTTCCCATAAAAACCCAGCACCACTGCAGTTGACCTGGGTCCCTATCCCAGGTACTCACCCACAGTAGGAGGTGCCTGTGTGGGGTCACACTTCAGGACAGTGCAGACCCAGTTTCCACAGGCACACACACAGCTGTTACAGTTAACCTGGGTCCCTATCCCTGGTACAGCACTAGTACTCACCCACAGTAGGAGGTGCCTGTGTGGGGTCACACTTCAGGGCAGTGCAGACCCAGTTCCCACAGGCGCACACACAACTGTTACAGTTGACCTGGGTCCCTATCCCTGGTACAGCACTAGTACTCACCCACAGTAGGAGGTGCCTGTGTAGGGTCACACTTCAGGGCAGTGCAGACCCAGTTTCCACAGGCGCACACACAGCTGTTACAGTTGACCTGGGTCTCGGCTCCATCCTCGTACTGCTCCTCCTCCAAGGAGCACTTCTTCTGTGGCGGGAGGAAGCCCGGCTCCAGGCAGTGGCGGAACTCCTTCAGGTTCAGCTCCCAATCAGAGTCATCGTCTGAGATGTCGATCAGCGCATCCACGCACAACCCCCTGGGAAGTCATTGTGAATACAGATTGTCAGCTATAAAGGTTTTACTTATACACGTTCTGTCATTGATTACAAAAAGCATTTAGAAATGTAAATATGTATACAAGAGTGCATAACACACAAAATTCATCACAATCTTATGACACCCCATTGTGCGAAGTTCCTTCATAGAACGCCATTGGTAATGCATTAGACACGATAATTTCGCTCAAAACATAAGATTTAGGCCCTTTTCAGCCGTTCTGCGCTTACTACGAACTTTGATAGAAATGATTTCCATACAAGGCATATTCCAGTTCTCACATGGCAGATTTGTGATCAGCTCCAGGCTAGACTGAGCTTTTTGTGTGCATTTA
>NC_049979.1:14085244-14088979 GCF_000003815.2 Branchiostoma floridae | reverse complement strand
CACTTCACCTCTCAAGATACAGTGTATAACTGCTTTACAATAAAGACAGCATCAATAGCACTCTACAACTTTTTATCTGCCATCTGTTTCTTAGTTTTATCCCCGTAGTGGCAGCCCATAAACAGAGGGATTGATTTTACCAGATAACAGTTTCTTGTTCACATGACTTGATTGTAATACCCAGATACCGACTTGTGAGCTGCACTGAGCTCCTCATTTGCATTCCTACTGAGTAAAAACATGCTGAGGATATTGCCCTTAAGCTTTCCTGATGTATACATGTCCCAAGAGGCATGGCAATAATGCAGTAAGTCAATCATTACAGATGGTTGGACAAAAAGATCAAAGAGATCCCGTTCTCCACTTTTGTCCAACCACTGATCCCTCGAAGCCTCTCCAGCATCCAGAATATCTAAGCTGAGTGGTGACAATCCTGCTCTACTGGTAACAATATGTCAGGGCTTCCAGTAGCAGTGAAGCATTGGGAATACAAATGTGTGTAGACAGTTGACATTGTGTTGACAGAGCTTATACATAACACAGAACCAGATTACTTCATCATAGTTCATGCAGTTGTGTCCTAAAGAAGAAAATTTTCTTCTACACAAAGTTACCAAACCGAATATGGAATTGTAGCTATCGTGTAATTATCCTAATTATAGCGGTTCCTAATAGAATCTCTGAAGACGACATCCCCAACTACAGTGAAGTTTTGTGTGACTGACCTAACACTCTGGGCTTCTGGGTCAACACAGCTACTACATGTACCTTGGAGGCCCTGTGTCCTGAGAGAAATACTGATATCTGCCCCAGACTTCTCACCTGAGTAGAACCTCATTCTCAGAGGTGGCATCAATGGCTGCAGCTGTCTCGTTCCTTTCTACAAAAGCCAGGAATTCGTTGGAGTCAAGCTTGCCATTGCTGTTCTTGTCGAAGGACTGGAAGTACTGCTGGGTGACGTCATCAAAGCCCACTCCCTGTAACACCATAAATACACAGGTCATACATAGCAGCATTCATCTTCAAATTAGATATTCAATACTTTTATATATCACAAATACTATTTCATATTACTATGGATGCCATAACCTTTCAGCTCTATACAACAAAAATTTCAGAGAAAGGCATACTTTCCCTTCTTTTCTGGAAATATTTCTCTTCCAAAAGAAAAGAATTGTCTTTCTACAAACAAATGGCCTGGACCAAAGAGGCACTACCAGTATTTAATGAAGACAAGTGGTTCTCCAGAGCTTCATCCAAGCATGAGAATGCTTGTCTGATAGAGAATTTTGACCACTGCAAATGGAAATACTCATCTATCCACTATACTATCCTGGGGACTGGCTGGCTTCATCTAAAAATAGCTGTCGGAAGTAATTTTTGTGATACACATCAAACTGCTTCTACAAAATTGATTTGGATATCATAGTCATTACAGCGGATTTCTGTAAGCTCTATGAAATGGGTTAATCATGGTACAAGAGGCATTGGACGAATACAAATTAATCAACCCAAGAAGATTCAATCAGTGAAGCCGGACAGTTTGGTTTGGAAGATTGATTGTACAATCCGTCCATGGAATTGTTTGTCCTTGGACTCCTCCATAGATCTACAAATCCAGGCAAAATTATGAGTTATCCTAAATGAAACCTACATCTACAATCACAGGGTTATGGCAAGGGTGGATGTGGGGAGACAGTTATAAGCACGGCAGACAATCAAGTGAATGGCCCGTCATGGACCATACGTCAGTCACCAGTAACCATACCTCCACTTTTGTAAGCAAACTATCACTCCTTATTGGTAGAGTCACATCCCTTCACCTAATCTCTCAGAGCCTTATTCAACTTGTTTCATTGCTATTCCAACAAAATTGACTCTCTCCCTATTCCTCAATCAAGATGATGGTTCATTTGTTAGTCCATTTCCCGGGCTATACATTGTACCTTAATTCCTATGCTTATCTTAACTGAAAATTTGGAGCTCTTATATAGCAAAATGCCACATGTAGTTGACATTAGTCTGCCAGTGATTTCTCTCTTCTTTACATTACATAATCCTCTGCATTTGTTGCAGACCTTTTTAATGGCATTTCTGCTCTCTAACTCTAAGGTTAGTTATCTAGTGACATAGATAGTCCACAGGCATGCCTACACTGTGTCAGGTCCGAACTACCGGCATGCCTCTGTAAGATTTGACTGATTGTTCAAACCACTGAAGGCCCTTCAAACATCCTCCTCAGCACATTAAACCACAAGGGGAATATCCCAGCAGACTTATTCTGACACCTTTACAATGCAAGCTTCTCTTACGAGCCAACCTTCCCTGATGCCTTGCCTATTCATGGTTGGCAGCTAAAGATTTCTTCTCACATTAAGGCAGGAGATGTCGATACATGTCTTCTCAGGCAGATAAGTCCCTTTCACAGTGGTTGCACACATATAGATGGCTACTGACTTTTCTCAATATCTTACAATGAAGCACTCCGTCAATATGATAACTATCAGTCTCCTCCTTGGGGAAAAATGTGAACATATTTGCAGAAGAAGATTCTTTCAAGACAAAAAAATGCAGCAGGAATACTTGACGACCACAAAATACTAATTGCAGTGGTTGACAGATGCAAATGAATGTTGATGGGAAAATGGCTTTCAAAAGGTAAAAAATGTTCTAAGAACTGGTAAAAGGCTATTTACACAGTTCATGATATAAGAGAGATGAGGTTTGAGAGTAGACATGAACAAGAGGGGGTGTATTCTAGCTGTTAGATTTTTAATTCTCCACATGGAACAATGGCAAAACTTCTACGGCACACTGTATGACCTGAAGGGTATGTCTTGTCCATGGCGACATGGAGGTTTGACACATGAAGACACACCTGACCTTACTGGTCATCTGTCAGCATGTAATGCATGCATTATCATCTTTCAGGAAGAAATACTGCCATCAAAATTCCAGAGGGAAGCCAGACTAAAAATGCTTCTTAATGCTTCTTGCCCTTCACCTTTTTACTTTTAGAATTCAATCAATATCCATCACGCTAGCAAGTTTTGTGTCGAGATCTGCTTATTTCCATTTCACAGACCATACCACAGGATAGAACCTTTCTAACTTATTGTTTAAACTTTTGTACATTACAAACATAACAGTACATATTGATTTGTTTTCCTTGTTTTTGCTTGCAGTTACACCTTCTCCAAGAGAAGGTTGCATCTTGACCTTCCTTCACATTACATCAAAGGATGCTACTGTGGTTACTTTGCAGAAATCCCCAACTGTGATGTGAGGAATGATAGAGCAAATACCTTCAGTGATAACTGCAAGCCTATATGTGAGTTACTGCATGGTGGGATCATAAATCATCAAAATGAAACCTCCTTTTCTCATCTCGAACAAAAACATTGCCATTACAGTTCAATCTTAACTTATGCCTTACACTGCAATAGAAATTTTATCAAATAGGACGTCTGCTACATAATGCATAGAGCATTTGTGGACATTCCTCACTTTTATATATGAAGTTAGTGAGTCATTTGATTTGATTTATTAGCCAAATACAAGCTAACATCGTGTCAAAGTTAGCACAGAATGCTGCCATTTTTGTACATTTACACGCACGCACGCACGCACGCACGCATGTACACATACACTGACAATTTGTAAACACATATTATCATTATTTCAATATTCTCAGCATTTCAATATTGCGTAGTATATCACATAATTACATACTGT
>NC_049979.1:14084069-14085057 GCF_000003815.2 Branchiostoma floridae | reverse complement strand
AGAAGTGGCCATGCAGCACAGGCTAGCATCTCAGTGACAAACGACATGTTACCAGCAGCAAAACAAGGCACTGCGCTGCACAGCTGCATAGTGGGCACAGTGTATGTCAGTGCTCAACAATGTGTAAGAGTTGCAGGCCTACACTCCAGGAGTGGAACTACAATTAGTGCATCTTTGTTACGCACACAATTAGGACTGTTCAAAGAAAAAGACAATGGTTGCACAACATGGCCAACAAGAAACAAAACGTCCTTCCTTACAAGAAGATGACAACATTGAGGATTGATAGATGGGAACCTACTCATTGACATGCCCTTAGCTCCTATTCCAAAATTTCCATTCCTTAAAAAATTCATGAAACCTTTTTCAGATTCATCTATAGATTTTCAGGTTTGTTAGTTTGATTTTCATGGGACAGCCCCAGGCTAAAGTGCTCTGCAAAGTGCCACATAGTTTTCTTATCGTATTTGTGACAACCACAAAAGTACAGCATGCTGTCATTTCAGATTCATTCATGTGACTTGGCTTGAATATCTTACTCTAAACTTCTCAATTTCACTTCTTCATCAAAACCACAAAGAATCTAGGGTAGCTCAAGTCCTTGGGTAGACTTAAACCTGGGTAGATTTGTCTGGCTATCCTATATTTCTTAAAATTGTAATATTTTCCAGATAACATCATTATGGTCACATGACTATGGCACAGTACATCCATATCAGGTGGGGGCATGAACCTGGCTCATTTAGGAAATGGCATGAGTATGATCTGTAACTGTTCTTCTAAATATCGACAGATCCTCATAAAGACTTATGTCCAATTTTGGGATTCCAAGCTCAAGAAAACTGGTTACATGAATCTTAGAATTACAAGAGCAGTGTCAAATAAGCATTAGTACTGCTTGCCAGCATAGCAGCAGCAATTAATTATGACTGCAGCAACTAAATTTGCTCACTTTTTGCAAGCTGACAGAAGTTATATGGCTCTTGCA
>NC_049979.1:14082544-14083951 GCF_000003815.2 Branchiostoma floridae | reverse complement strand
GCCATGATGGACGACTTTGGTCCATTAATCCTCATCTTAACGAACACATCTGGCTCAGCTCCTTAATATCTCCAAAGGGCAGAGGTCAGCCATCATTTCATCAGACCATGGATGTGACGTTAATCACCATTATGTGCTCTTGAGCAGATGACTGGTGTCTCGTGGGCTCCACATTCTCTCTCTTTTACACTCTACCCTCTAGACGGCCTCATTAACTCTGATCAATGATACAGTTCCAGAAAAGTTCTTACAGAGTGATTGGCGGACTTCCATAAATTTGCGCTAATGCATACATATGAGGCCATTCTCAGTTCTGATGCATACATTGTCACGGCACCAGAACTGTATGTCGCAACCTTTACAAATATATTCACAATAATTGAATCATCTCCATCTCCAAGGTCAGAGGGTTAACAGAAGAACAGGAAAACTAGTTTGCCCTACCTTCCCCTTCCTTGCACTTCCCGCTGTACTTGATCTGGATCTTGATCCCGGCCTCGCAGGCGTGCTTGTGCAGCTCACAGTGGTTCACGTAAGATTTGGCATTGCTGCCACAGACAGGCTTGTTGTGGTTGGGGCATTTCTGATGGGTGTAAAATATGGATCTTTTGGTAAAAGTCTGTTTATCACAAGAAATAAGAAGGATGGTTACATGCCCCTGTCAATTGTTGCCTTTCGGGTACGTATTGAAATTTGCACTTACCGTAAATCCTTCAATATCTAAACAAAACAGTCTAGTATTCTCTGCTCAAACGTTGGTATGCACAATTTGCCATTCTGTGCACAGAGTTTCATATGCGGAACTTGGCAAAGTGAATGCAAAATATAGGATGGATTGAATGGGATCCACGACACCCTGCACTGGGGTTTATGGCTCCTTCATAAAATATATATAAACTTCAGAAAAGGAAATCTGCAAAGCGAAGGTATTTTGTTGTACCTTGCTCATACAATATCATCATTAACTGATTAAGATCCATATTACTATTATTAGCATGCTGGATTTATGGTAAGACTATTACTAAAAGGGTGGTAACCCATACATTTTGCATCCCATTCCTTCTCACAGCTATTTTTTCTGATAAATTGTTATCTGCACTTTTTACCTCCCATCCTTCTTGCCGCATATCGGCTGGATGCATGTATCCCATTACATGTATGAAGATATATACCTACCCTTATACAGATGCAGGTTGGCTCTCCATCCTTCTCTGTGCACTCCCTGCCTGCCCCACACATCACGTTGGCACACACATCAGGTTTCACCTCAGGCACTTTCTGCCAAGGGAGAAGTACAAAATGTACAACATATCAGCAACACAGACTCCATGTTTGTATTAGTGCTAAGCAAAACATCCTTCCTGTCTCGAGGCACCTTATCAGGAATGAAAAGGCTCCAGATGAAAA
>NC_049979.1:14013634-14082444 GCF_000003815.2 Branchiostoma floridae | reverse complement strand
TTGGTCATGACTTAAGTCTGGAAAGTAGTTTCACCCTAATATTCCTGCCCACATATGATCCTGCCAATAAACCCCTTTTTAGGACACATTTCAAAGGAAAATGTTACACAGCCACTTTGATTTGTTTTTATATCTAAAAATGTCAAAAGTATTTGGCAATACCAGTACTTCTGCCAAATTCAATCCAATAGAAGACCTGTTATTTAGCAGTGTTTGTAACCAACACCACCCATCTGATCCCCAGAAGTGTACTGGTGCCTGATATGTGAAGACACAACAATGGTACTCTCTTCTGCAAAGTCACCAGGGTGAAAGTACTGTCTACCAGACAGAAATGTTATAGGCACTTCTAAATAAGATTGCAGGGAGAATGTTCCATTGGGAACCTTGGGCATGAGGCCAAAGGGAGATCTCCAGCAGTTATGGCCTCACATTGAAACATGGGCCTGCTTTGGCAGCCTGGGGCACAGGAATGATGGTGCTAGTAATATCACAACATGCAACCTCAAGGTAAGTGTCAGGCAGGGCAAGAACAAAAAGGAATACTTTAGATAAAATTATTCTTGATTACTTTGTTTTTAACTAAGAACTGTTAACATTTTAGCAACATAGGGAGAAGCAGTGGTTCATATTCATCATGACAATTTCAATCATTACACTATGTGTATAGTATATATACATGAATGCAAAATGCAAACTTTGCTGTCGGATTTTTATGCAAAACGGATAAAACCATTTGGATTTTTGCATCAGGAACGAGGCCTAAGGAATATAGAGAACATTTGCTGAATTAACCTTCTCTTTCTTGTTTTCTAACTTTCTTGCCTTGCTTCTTAGCTCTGTCTTGAGTCTGACAGTCAGCCATTGAAAGAAATGAGCATGATCAACCTCATAAAATGGGACTACTGCTGATCAGGAGGGTGGCAGGGTTAACTGGGTCCAGACCTTGCAATCCAGAAGTTAGGGTACAGTGGCGCACAACAAATGGGATACCAGCCAACATTGGAATATAACACTGGTGCGCCAAGCTCTATTGCAACAACATAAAGGCACTACAAACTTCAAACTGGTGGCTTGGCTGTACAAGGGTCAGACTTCATCTGACTGTTGTGACAGCACACACTGGGAGACAGGGAGGTAGCACTTTGTTGATGTTGGTAAAACATGACAGGGGAAATCCAACCCTATTCAGGGTTTCTGCTACCACTGAAATGTATCCAATTATTGACTCCAAGTTTTTTTAATCCCATATCAATTATTCCTTCTCTATAAAATTATATAAAAAATTGTGTAGCTATATATCCCACCAGAAAATAAATAAGAGGTTTCTCCTATTTGTGTCTGGAAGACTGGAGTTAGTACAACAGAAACCAAATCATTTGTGTGGATTGACTGTCCATTCTGATCCTGAGAAAAAAAAGCACATCACATTTAGTACTAATAGTAGTCCTAACCTGCTTAGAATACCTAAACCAACAGAAACAAAAAAGATTTACAGATCAATTCTTGTATGACACACAAAAGTTAATGTAACTGTCCTCAGGAAAAGGATTGATGATCACATAAAAGCACGGCTACATTTATTTTCCTAGGATATACAACTTAAATTGCATAAGACACACGCTTACCAGCCTAACTGCGAGGAACTGATACAAATCATACAGAAGAGGTGATACTTGTGTCACTTGATGACATGCATTGTAGGCGGCAATTCCAGGCACAAAGCACCTGGCCTACATGTATAACATGCAGATGCAAGTCCTCCTTTGTGAAATTCCTGTCTAAGAGCAAAGTCCCACAAGGGCAAAAATCCTATCAGAATGAGATGCTCCACCAGGCATTACACATGCTTCGCTAACCCTCCAGATATAATAAGCTGGGCATCCTGCACATCAATGCAGGGATACTGATGAATGTAGACGCCCTGCGGGTCAGTTAGTCATTGTGGTGTCCCACTTATTCCCACAGTACATTATACTTACAGTTGTTCCTGGCGCCATAATACATGCATGGTGATTGTATGTGCACTGTAATTCCTACAAAAGTTTCTGAGAGACTTCTACAAAGGGGGAACAACAGGCATTGGGAACCACATAATGCTTGTGATTGAAAAAATGGTAGTACATGGAAAATAACCTAAAGATATATTGTATGGCTTTCCTGACTTTCTCATTGCTGAATTATTCAAACATTCTGTCATTTTTGTACTCAGGATTTTCACAATGTCTTGGCTGCCTTAAGGGACTTAAGGGAGATCTCCTTTATATACATACCGGTAAATATTATAGAACAATAGAAAGTTTATTAATTGCATTAAAAAATGGTTTATTTGCCACATTGTACATTTGGTCAAAGGTTGTAGATGATCACTACCCCGACAGAGCAGGTTCAAACTGGTGGAGACCATTGTATGCCCCAAATGGTGACCTCGGAGCTTATGTTTTATCATCACAATTACAGAACTGTCGCACGTCTGTACTTCAGGCATTTGTCTAGAGAGAATTATGGTTTTCTGCCAGAACTAGCGAAATAACACTCTCCTCCTTTACATTTTATGGGTAGATGGGAAGACAGCCTTACTGGTTGATTGGATGACTAATACTCTAACCCAGATCTGCCAGGATTGTGAAAGGTCAGATATATACCTACACATCAACATTATAATGTCATAAGCTTACAACTGATATCCACATAACCAAATCCAAATCTAAGGAAATAGCATTTATTTATAGGTGGAAATAAAAAGGTTCCTAATAAATCATTTCATAGACGTCAATGAGCTTATTTCAAGTGGGCTATGGATTTTCATACAACCCATTCCTCTATGCAACGTTAATTAACTTAAACAGTGAGGTCCAGCATATAATATTTCCCTTGAGGCAACCCTTGATGTGACCAAGTTCAGTTGCATACAGAAACTTACTTGAAAGGTAATTAGTTAGCAGGAATGTTATGGGCCAGGTCACATTGCCATGTGTGATAGCAAATTAAGGGTCTTTCTGGAACAGAGGACTTGTTGATAACTGGTTCCATCAGAGCTTTGCTGAAAATCCTGCCATACAACATATTGTGACAGCCACAGATAAACTAACAATGACATGACATCCCACCCACACTGTAGAGTGTCAAGGCCAAGACCAAAGAATCCCAAAGAGTTAATTGTGTGGGCTGAGGTCACATTTCTGTCTTCAGTCTCCTTTTAGACAATGCCCTTATGAAGTTAGATTGCAGAAATACTTCACTAATACATGTATGCCATATGCTCCCCATATCATCTGACTTGCAATCTAAGGTGGCCAATTAAATCTATTTGTATAAAATAAGTTGCCCATTGTCACAAAGCCAACCTTTGTCAAACAACCACAAATTTCTAAGGTCAGGTTACAAAGAGAAAGGAACCAGGGCAGTATGGAAGATATCAAGCTCCTGCCCAGCTGTTGGTCTTCCTTGGCAGTTCCTTGACCTCAAAATGATTCATGATGAACATTTTTACTGGCAGGCCCCAAATGTTGCAATGTTACAAAGGTGCATTTATGTTGTTACCACACTGTGGTTTTTAGTAGCAAGGGACTTCAAAACTGGAAAACACAACACTTACAGGAAGGGCATCTTGGAGCGGCCATGAGTTAAACAAAGGGATTTGGACACTAATTAGGAATTACCAGTGCAAAGTCTCTCTAGGCTCCTGTAACCAGGTCAGGGTATTTTGGTCACAGTTTTTATAAATATGCATGTAACAAAGAAGGTTAAAATAAAAAGGGACTTTTTTCTTCCTCTTTGATGTCACTAGGGATAAAGCTATGCAACCAAAGACAAATCCGCTGTACACGTATAAGAAATAGTGTTGGTTTACTGAGTAGTACTAGGTCATAGGCTACACATCTTTACTTTTAATGTTCAAGTACACTCAGGACCATACCAGTGCTCCAAGAGTCCTTGATATACTGCCCTGTATGTGAAGTAGGACGTAATTATCGATCTTTCTACTCATTTTCTTCAATCTCTCTCTTTGTAGCCCTACTCTTTAATTTCTGTAAGGAACATAAACAAATGCAAAATAAGGTGGACTGAGCAAATAAATTAGTGAGACAGTGTGTTCAATGACCGACCAGCATGACAGACACCCAAATGATAGGTTTGGGGCTGTATGTCTCCTAACTCTGTACAGTCAACCATAACTCAATTACAAACCATTAGTGCTGCAGCATGAGATAGTGCAATTATCTCATGCCTCCCAGCCATGGCTTGTTGTGCTTACCTGATCTGCATCTCAGAGCATGCATCTTTGGCAACATATACGTAATCCCTGGTTCCACTGGAAAGAACATCAATTTTATTTCATGTAAATAGTCTCCTTGCTGCATAGAGCATGATAAATTTACCTTTCCTTATAAAAGTTTTGTAAAATGGATGAATTAATAAGATACGGGTACTAAAATGCAGACAAATGCCAGGACATATCTACATCCAACTGTTGAGTAAATCATCATTATGAGTGCTAGTGCAACACTGTTGTGTCAGAAAGTCCTATAGTGACATGTAGATCTGTTCATGCCTGCAAATAGATAGTTATATTTGCAGCAGACTATCAATTAATTGCATTGTAAAATAAAATTACAAGCATGCCACTTCCCTCGGGTTTAATCAGTCCCAAATGTTCCCTATGTAAGCTTCAGCAAGCATAGCATAGTAGTTGGATTTTGATATATGAAGAAATTTCTGCTGAGATAAGCAGTTGTAGTTGGAGCTGACAGAAAATCATTAAGATTTCTTGGTCTGAGGAGGAGCTCTTCCCTTGGGTGGCAGCCTCCTCAGCTGTGACAAATTGATTTGTAAAAAACAATTATTTAGCAGCAGAACAGGTTCTATACCCAGGGGACTTGGCAGCAGGGTGGACCACATTTTCAAACTTTTCATGACTCAAGGATTCCTAATGATACGTCCTTCATCATGAAGAAAGACAGGCCATTCTACCATCTAATTTGCTCTTTTATTACAGGGCAGAAATCTTCAGACTGGACTGCGTAGATTTGACTTGATGTATGGTTGTTTGTTATTGATGCACACCTTTAGCATTTGACTGATAAAAATGAGAAAGAAGGCTGTCGCCCATATATTTCCAACGACATTTCAGACTTCTACCAGGAATCAGGCCATTCAATTTGGGAAGGTCTATAAATCAATATTACCCCAAATAGGTTAATGATAGAGCAGCACAGCACAGTAAGATTGGAATCTAACCAGCCCTCTGTGCCACACAGCTGACATTAAAACTTTTTTTCAGCAAAAGTCTGAATCATAGGGTGTCCTCTGTATGTAAGACCCTTGGGAACTCCCCTGCAAAACAGCATTCCAATCCTAAGCACCACTCTATCAACTAATTATACAACCTTCACCTTGACATTTGGAAGACTGTCTTGTTGATTGCAGCTTCAAAACCTGAGACTTTGGTGGGCCAGTACAGTTCCTGTTTAAACATGTTTAAATAAGACCACAACAGGGGCACACATCAGCATAAGCATCACCCTGGTTGGAAAATTGTCTGCTTAGCTAGATAGTTACTGTAAATGCATTTAAGTTTGCGGGGATTTAATTTCGCGGTAGCGGATAAAAGGACTTTTCACTGTGGTTTTAAGTTCGCGGTAGCACCATGCACTGTAGTCTCTTACTGCCATGGAAAAATGTTCGCGGTGGTTTTAAGTTCACGGTGAAGTGGCCACCGCGAAAACCGTGAACATTAAACTGCCGCGAAAGTTTCTGCATTAACAGTACTATCCCTGATTTTTTTTTCCTTATAGCAGGAGAGTCTGAGATGACCCCTAACTAACAGCTTAAACCCAGGTAAGTGCATATATCTAAATGTAACTACATATAAAGCAAAATGAACACTGTCACAGGAATAAAGTGGTGCACATGATAGATATAACAACTTTTAAGGTTACCTCCTTCAAGCTCCTTGCTATTCTTTCCTTGAAATGGCAGCGCAATTCTAATTGCTTTATAGTCCACTTCTATTGATTAGTTCCGAACACAGCTAAGTACCTTATCATTGATTTTCAATCACCTAAACGTGTTTGAATTTCTAGCTGTCGCTAGTGATATCTGCCACAATCCGTTCTCTTGACTACAAAACTGTAATCTTGTTTATTTCATCCACAAACATCACTCTATAGTGCCCTGTGGAGCAACACACTTGCCTTACACAGGCATCTAGCAGTAGCTTGTCATGTCTGTCTTCTGCTTTGGCATAGAGCATATGTTATTATGTACATGTACATGTATAGCATACGATAAATTTTCCTGGTACCAGCGCCACCCTTGTAATGTCACAGACTGAGGCTGTCCAGGAGTCAGATTTTAAGCAAACATACATACAAAAGCACCTTGATGCCTCTACTAAACCTGTATTCACAAGCTGAAAAAACCTTCTAGGCTAACTCAACTGTAAATTTATTTCTTTTCGCATGGATTTATGTTCACTGTAGGAGTGGAAAGGCTCGGTTTCAGCGCTTTAAGTTTGTATTGAAACACTGTAGCACAAAAATACATACTTGTAGACTTATGAAGTTATGTGTGAAAATGAAACCAATGTCATGTGAATGTGAATATTTAACCTCTATTTAAAACATACAGTACCATATATTTATACATGTTTCAATTGTTCCAACTTTGATGTCAATATATCAACCATCAGAAAGGGGAGGAATGTACAATGTATACAGTGAGGTCTGCATAATTTACTGCTCATCTTAGTGTGCCCAGACAATTGCAAGACTGCCTATTCAAGACTAATCCTCCAAGCAGAGGTTTCAGTGGGGAGATTGTAGTGGTTGGGATTTCTTGCAGCTGCCTCCTTTCATGGGACTACTATCCCCCCAAACTTCTACTTGGAGAAACCTCAACTTGGAGAATAATTCATGGCCACCCTTTCCAAGTACACATGCAAGGAAACAAACATTCAGACCAGACTTCTACTCAGGAATAACCCACATGTCCATTATCAATGTTGTAACATGCCTATTTGATTTTTTTACTTGGAAATTATGGTCCTTGCTGTATGCTGAATAAATTACAACCTGCTTTTGTCATGAAACCCACAACACAAGTAACCAAAGCTTGACATTCATTAAGGCGTTGCATAGATGTGCATGATATACTAGACAAGAAAGTATAACTTCATTTTTACATGGCTGTAGTGTAGAGATTGGCTGAATATTCTCCATGCCATGCATCAGAATGGCTGACAACTTCAAAATAGAACATAGGAAAGGTCATTGTCAACTCTGGTCTTCCTCAGTTCTGACTCTGAACACAGGGTTCACTTGTACAGCTTTCTTTTTTGTTAGCATAGCACAGTGGGTAATACTCTTACTTGGATATGGCAAAATCTGTTCATCATTGTTCACAGATACTTGCCAGGTTTTGAATGTTTGCAAGGGTAGCCTGTTTGCAATAAGGTCAATGGGAAAAGGACCTGCAGTATCTACAGTCTGCTTGAACAGCAAACAGCACATGTAAACACAAGATAACCAGTAGGCGACCCATTTTTCTCATACATGAATAAAACTGATGGAGATATACAAAACACATCTATTAATCATGATACTGATGTATGTAACTGTGTCACCACATAAATGAAATATGTCTACATATAAAACAATCTGAAGTGTGAATCATTGAATGATCTACACAATGTACTTGAAATGACAAAGACATACAGTACTACCATGCAGTACTACAGTACCATGTGGAACATGCATGCACAACACTAGGTAGTGAGGTACAAAACCTGAATTATTTCACTATTTTCAAGATATCTATGAATCACCTTTCTTGTGGCTTATCTCTTAAGTCAGACAACAGGATAGAGCATGTAATGTGCAGAGGAGTTACCCTTTTACAGAGACACCAATTAATCAGGATATGTTCTACTGGCCATGGCAATTCATTAGCTTCAGGATATGCCAGCTGAGAAAAGTCTCCTCCCTCTCTATTGATGAAAGATTTACAAATCTACAGAGGAAGATGAAATATCACACAGCTCCCTGGAAAGAGATGCCCAGAGGATATACTTCCCGATTAGTGCTGAGTTTGCCAACTGCGCTCCAAATCAGCAACAAGTCAGGCCCCATTGTTTGCACCCATGAGGGATCACATCTGTTCTGCCTTTCCTGTTTGTCTGGCTGCGGGTGTAAGCCCAACATACTCAACTCTAACCTTCCTGTACAGCTTAGGTTCTTAGGAATAAGAAAGATCTCATGACACATCACAGGCCCTAGCACTGTTGTATATAGCTAGCTTCAGTTCAAGTAAAAGTAATATTTGGCTTGTGTCTGACATCTGTTGATCTAGCTGTCCAGCAACAGGAAATTACAGGTCTGAGTATGAGGTTAGGTGGGTGGAGTGCTGTACTTCTTCTTTTTTTGCAAAGTTTAAAAAAGAAAGAGCACCCTTTTTTCAAACCAATACTAAGATATACTACATGAACTTGATGAAGTTTATGGAAAATATAACAGCAATCCATAAAGCAATATAGGCAAACTTTGACTGTGGTGGTACATCAATTATGTGTGAGAAAGCATGAGTCCTGTAATTGTGAAGCTTTGAGCAATGCCATATTCTCATCTGATAGAAGATTTCAGAAACATTTTTAAGTCTGAGTTGATTTATACCAGCTTGCATATCAGCTGCCAGCTTTCTTTTTTTTTGGTAATCGTACAAGGTCTTCTTTGTTTCGCATGGATAAATAGCACGTACTCACCAAGTTTCCTGTCCTGTTGTACCAAGACCATAATAGACCATAATAATTTTTTTTCGTGCCGAGTCATCGTTTTTTGTGAAATTTATGCCCTTGATGACAACTAACAAGGCCGTCAAACTCCCAGTCCCAGCAGAGAATGACTTTTACTTTTACGGTACTTCGTCTTTTTACTTATTTTTTTACACATCTAAATTCCTATGCATTACTTTGTGAATCAGGTTGAACACTTCTGAATCTACACAAAGCAGCGACAATAAATATTTCAGTAATTCCTCCCTTCCTCTTTGAACATACGGAGACTTTGAAGACGGGGACAGAACAATTAATCTCCAAGCAGATCCTACGGTAGCATAAGATAGTATCAAAAGCTACCAGAGGAGTGAAGCCGGCTTAGGAGTGTGTTTGTCTACATGGCAAATGGACACCTCTTGGCTGACTACACTCCTTGGCCAGTTTGGTACTATTTTATGCCATTGTAGGATCTGCATGGAGATTAAGAACAATAACACTTCTCGGATCTGTGATTTCGCCGGAACGTGTCGGCAGCAATTTTGGAACCAGAGATCTTTCTTTACGACTGACTCTTGCTTACGTGCTTTTATTCTCCTTTTTAATCACAACAAATATTTCCTATGAGCGATATCTGGTCATAGTGAGGAGGTAACAGTTGCAAAATCATGGTAAAAGTTGGTAGATAAGCGCTGCTGGCCCAAACTTACCGCCTCACACACCACCAGCAGCACCGCTGCGGCGAGCACAACCCCGGCTTTCTGCAAGGACAAGGGAACAAGTCAGCATCCGGCCCGCCAACAACAACAACACGCGAATTCACCACAGAACCATAGCTTTTCCCTTCCAATCACGCAGATCTCCAGCTACACCAGCCATACATCTAGTCTGTAACTGGAAAAAAGAGTTCTAAACTCACCATTTCGGTAGAGAAAGTGCGGAAAATCCGAGCAGACGTCCAACCAGCGCAGATTTGTGCTCCCGGAGGATATCTGACAGACGACTTCGGCTCTTACAGCAACTATTTGTCCTCCCAGTAAATATGACTTCCCCACTTTCCTTGCAAAAATAGCAAAGGTAAAAGAAGATACGACGTCGGGACAAAAGTTAATACATTTTATTATAATATTCTTGATGATTAATAAAGTATAGTTATTCGAGAGCAGTGCGGTTTTGTCACAAACAATGCCAGTATTATAGAGGGGGCTCAATGTCCAGAAGTAACAGCCACAGGAGATCAGTTTCCGCTATCTGAACAGAGCGCTTCTGTGATTGGCTGAGAAGATTCTGTGTATAATCCACATTCCTCCGCGCGCAGAAGTCAACTCAACTGGGTGAGAGTGAAAGTCAAGTTTCGTGTGTCACTGTGTAATATAACTCCTTGAGGTATTTGTTCCCCAGTACCTTTTTCATTTCGAGTTTTGAAGGACTCAAAGGGCTACCAAAATGAGCCTAACGTTATCTAACTTTGCAAAATATTGATAAACAGAATTGTGCACTTTGCGACGTCATATATTTCTTTATCAGTGTGCATTTGCGTGCATAGAAACCAAGGAGGTTAAAACAAAGCAATCTTTAAAGACGGATAAAGGAATGCTGAGATCTTGAGAGGACATCGAGCTAGTTGAATTTGGTATGCTCTTTTAGAAGTCAAAATGCATGCCCTGGTGGTCGTTGTCGTTGCGAGATTGTCCCTAAATCTAGGGGAACATCTGTCTCCCTAAAGTTAAACACGGTTATTTCAAATGCAGTGCCCATTACTGTCAGCACGAAGCAGGAAGGCCCAGTGACATTGAGCCCTGTGATTGGGTGATTGTATCATTTGACTTTTAGCTGGTAGTGAAACGCATCCTCGCAGATGTGCTTTTGGGAGCAATGAGAAAGGAACTTAAAATGCAGAACCTTTGTCTGATATTACCGTCATAGGAAAGGGCAAGCTATCAAAGAAAATATCACAAAGTCGGCCAGCTCCGTTGCGAAAAGCCACTATTGATCCATTGAGAGGCCAGAATTTACATTCGACGATCTCAGCTCGTAACTTAAGTGTTTTCCTCGTTGAACTTCAGAGGTTGTACTAGGCGAGGTACGGAGTAGTAACAAGAAACATGCAAGAAAGGAAGATAGAGAAAATGGCGTGTTTTGCCAAGTATACTGTATAACGTTTCAGTGGTTAGGTAACGTTAACGGAAGGGCGTATTCACTTTGCACAGGCAGCGTACTAAGATTGAACAGATATATATAGACTGGATAGTATCCAGTCTATATATCGTCCAAATAAAAAAGTAGATAAAGAAGATTGGATTGTATCATATTTTGACTGTATCAAAAATCTACGAAGCGAAACGACAAACGTTGAACGCCATCAAGTATTCAATGGGAACGTTTGTGGCAAATTGACCACTTCATAAAATGAGGGCAACCTTTTTTGCTCATTTTTTTTTCCTTCACACGCTCTCGGGTGCTCATATGGTGTCATCCATATACAATCAAGCCAGCATGGCCTTATCGCCGCAGTCTGTTAGACGAAGTAAAATGTTATGGAGTAAGGCCCGCTACGATCAATTATTTACTATGATCATTATGATACTGTCATACGCTGGATCTGTCGCACAACATGTATAACAGGGCACTTGGCTTGTTTTATTGGCGTTATATATCTCGGGACGTATACTAGTAGATGTATCTATATGTAATAAGTTTGCTGATACAGTATGTATTCATTTAGCTGTTGGTAGCGCGCCGCTGGGACGCGGTGTAACTACATGAATCTGATCGCCATGCGACTCTTCTCTTCGGTTATACTAACGACAGGCCTCTCCAAAGTTAGGTGAGAGTGAACCGATGCTGCCGTAGGTTCCTTACATGGTTACATAAGCTTCAGAGCCCGCCTCCGACATTGGTCCGATCAACGTTTGATATATAAAGCCATGGTCAGACACGCCGCCCATGACTGTGCATGTTGTTTAATAATCATCGTCGACAACAAGGGATGAACAACATGCCTTTAGTGTAAAAAGTGTCAAAGGACTTTTTTAGTATAGTAGTCAGGTATATCTATTGCAAATTATGACGATGGCTAGTTGCAAACCAATGATCAATGACAATGGTTTCGTTTTCATTCTCAAAATTGGAAAATCGCACTGTGGGAAACACTTAAAGAAATAAACATCTTTAGTCTTTCATGGAATACATTGACAAAGAAGATGCGTTTCCTCAAGTATGTCCTTTTCGTATCTACTATTTTCTATTCAAAACAAAACTGTATGCTAAGCTTACATGTAACCGACCGTTGATGAACAACTTGTGCTAAAGATAGTGTGCCATCCGATATGCTTTCACACTACGTCCCTCTCATCGTAAAGCGTTTCATAACACCGGCATCAAAAGATCACTAGTGCAGGCAACTGTTCCCCCGAGATTTGTATCCTTTATTCGACCGTTATTGCTTACATTAATGGAGAGAATTCTTGTAATATTTTATTGATCGGTACAGACAAGTATAAGTCCTTATCAGCAATATTTGGGCTTTCCTTTAGTTGAAGTCATCCGCTATACAGTACCTTCCGATTGCAAGCAGGATCACTGACTGATCTTTGGGGTCGATAGATCCTGATAAAAGATCCAATTCCAGTTTGCCTGTCGTTAAACCCTGTGCTGGTTATTCCTTAGTGATGATGAAGTTGTATATCTCAATATTTTTCCATAGGTTCCCTTTAAAGAAAATGAACGATTAATTGTTACCGTCCTTACTGGAAAAGACTGGAGTCCGGCCGCTGAAGTGGGCTGGACCTACTCTCCATACCCTCCAAGCAGAGGTTAGGCTCCGGCTTTTTTTAAACGCATTTTAGTCGTTTTTATTGGGCTTTCTATTTTTTTATAGTATCTTGCTGTTAGGTTTTGACACAGCAAGGTACAATACAAAATAGAAAGCCCGATAAAAACGACTAAAAACGTTAACTCTCCAAGCAGAGGTTAGGCTCAGGCTTTTAAAACTGTTTGGCCGCGAGGCATCATTGAATAGACAGCCCGAAAAAAACGCATAAAACGTCAAAAAACAGCCGGACCTCTGGTTAGAGAGTAGGCTGTGCCGTTGTTTCCGGTGTTTGTTTGAGTGAGAAGTTTCTCTATGCTAATATTTTTTTTCGTCACTTATGAAGAATATAAATCTTTTCGTCATTTCTTGGATTTTGGCCATCCCTTGATGGTGAGAAATTGTGGTAAGTGGTAACTATTGTTTCTACACTTGAGTATTGCCAAGTTGAGATTGGCAACAGTGTACAACATTACTGGTCCACACATATGCGACTATAGTACGTAGACTATAGTTTTCATCATATAGTTTTAGGTGGTCGGGTAAACATCAGCACAAAGTCTCCTTCGGTCAAGACATTCTTTACCCCTGTTACGTTTACCTCACGGCTCATGAGGAAAGCATATCTGTTTAGTTACAACGATTCGAGTCAGTAGTTTCAAGGGCAAGGGCAAAGGCAAACATGTGGTGGACAATGTTGGAATGTTTCTGCCATCGAGCCTGAATACATTATTCAAGCTCTGTGGCGGTTGATCAACTTTCAGAGAGACGTCATGTGGAGCCGTGAGAAAACTCCCGAGAAAACTTCCACTAGGCATCAGAAGATAATCCATCCTATCTAGAAAATTGAATATGTCCAGCCACTGTTGAGAGCGACATAGGCACTGATTGAGGCTGCCTTATCTTACTCACCGGGCCACCGACATGAAACTTGATGCAAGAGAGGCAAAATTGGGAATGTTAAACTTTTAAAGAATAAAAATCATCTTCGCCGCGGCTCTGGGAAAAGCCTCGGAACGAACATTTCAGTACAAGTAGTCGTCAGTATCGATCAGTCAACTATTGAAAGTGAATAATTGTAGAAATAAGAACATACTAGTAACGTTACATAAAGAGTGACGGAGTACGGGAAAGTGTAACGTTACGGACGACGGACAGCTCATCACTGCCACCTGTCGACTTTCATTTGAAAACGCAACAACCTTCGGTTCAACGTTGACTGCTGGAAGTAACGTTAAAGGTAACGTTATACTCCGAAGAAAACATGCAGGAACCACTGACTTAAGGTACTTTATCTTTTGATAACTCTACTATCTCAATTTTTTCCACCAAACTATTTCCGCCACTGAGACATTCATTACTGAGCCCCTCTCAGGAAAACTGGTCAAAGTTCACCAGACTGAGACGTCACTTACTTTAAAATGGCGGACAATGGAACCGTTCAGCTGGTAGGTCGTGGATTCTGGTTATTCTGTCGTCATCCTCGCTACGAATATTCAGCAAAGGTACGTCACAATATCATGAATAAACACCTCAACACCCTGCGTTTGTTTTGACCAGGTAACGCCGACGATAAGTGTTGAATGCGCGGAAAACGGAGCTGAGGCGAGCGCGGGGAGAGATCGGGAGAGTTCCGGGAGCAAACGGCACTCTGTGTACTCCACGTCAGGCCGCAGCAGACAGACCAGCACCTCGGGATTCCACAGGACGGCTAGTGCTGCAGGGTAGGCAAACATACTGGTTATACACTGTACATGCAACTACAGTAGCATACTGTACCTTTGCCAGGTGGGTGTGATGTATGCAAATTACGTAACATTTTGCATAATTTTTGTTGTAACGTTAACAGGACAGTGACCTCGGAGCAACAAGTGAAATTATGTACCAACTTGTGTCAACAAGTTCTGAGGCAACAACAACAAACAAGCACACAAAATAGACCAGAGGCAACAAATCAGTATGTTGTTGTTTTTGGAAAGTGTTTTAGTTTGTTCCAAAGTCTAGACATAACAGGTAAAATCAGCAATAGTATAGTAGCTCTCACACCCTCATCTTTTGTAGACATCTTGAAGTGTACTCAGTGTTGTGTGATTTATCGATCTATAAACATGACAACACTGGAGAGAAGGTTTGACTCCAGACATGCTATGTACTGCCCAACAACCCTGACAATAGGACCTGCTGACACGTTTTAAATATTTGCCAGCAAGGGAATAAAAATGCTATGTCTTGCAGCAGGTACCAGTTGCACTGCAGGTGTTTAATTTGAATGATATAATAGAATCCATCAAGACTGAGCAAAAGCATTTGCAAAAGTGCTTAGTACTTATGGCCTGGTTGCTGATCTGAGGACCTGACAGGATGTTGTTTTAGGGGGGCCCCAAAGCCCTTTTCCGTAGAGCGTAATCGGCGGTTTTAATTCTACGTACTCCGTAGCGGGACCGTTCGAATTCAACGTAGAGCGTAATCGATGCATTTTGCGTCGAGCGATATTGGCCCCTTTAATTTAACGTATTACGTAGAAGCTAACCGGATTTTACCGTAAAACGTAATTCATATTAATTTTTCGTCAAATGTACTCAAAGTTTCATTAAACTTAACTAGTCTACCGGCAAATTTCACCCGCGAAAACGCTGGAAATTGCGTTTCAAAGGGTCCAGATTTCAAAATTTCGCCGGACATTCCTTGCTATGGCTCAACACTTCGGCACTGGACATGGTGAAAATATGTTGCGGGAGCGTCGTCCCCCCAACTAGTAGAAATCTTTTTACCGACCTTAGGCCATGTTGATTTGATTATATGGATGACATCCGCGCTCGCACCAATTTTCGGCCGTTTCCAAAAAAAAAAAAAGTTTTCGACCACACAATAAATTGTGCAAAGCAGCTGTAAAATGAGCACAGATATTCCGTAGATTGAAAAAAAGCGCCATAGAATGCCAAAATAAATCTAAAGTCAAAGAATAAGATGTGAAAGGACAGAAAGAAAAAAATCTATTGTTGGTAGGGGGAGGTACCAGTACAGAAAATTCAGATCCAGAGGATCACTTCCAGGTCCGGACCTGAACCTGGAAACTTAAGAACTGGCAATACTCAAAACAATAGTAATTGGTCAATTTTGCTACAAAGGAATCTGTTTGGTGGATTATTGGACTCCCACTGGCATCTTAAAATCCCATCTCCATGAAATAAAGGCTAACTGTCTCTGTACCTTTGACTGTAGAAACTTGGTACAATTGACTATAAACTCTACTTGACTTCGCTCTTGTTGTCTTCTTGGCCCCCAGTAAGACCCCAAATGCCTGCCAACATAGTGTGTCCATTTTGTAATTGGCGAAACCTGTTCCTCCAATTTTTTTTTATGGTCTGTTTTTTTTCGGATTGGTCCAAGAACTTGAATTTGAAGAAGAAAAAAAAAATGTTAATTGCACCCGTATGATGTACTGGTCCCTACACCTAACTGTTGGTATACCATACTATGTGTGCTTAGTCCTATGTTAAACCTTCCTGACCACTTTGATTTCATACTGAAGGCAACTTTTTTTTTATTCGCTCGCTCGCATCAGTTTTGGAGTTCCCAGAGGATGTCATCCATATAATCAAATCAACATGGCCTTAGCTTAGTTAACAAGCAAAATGTGCCCCTTAAATGCAGGAAATGGCATTTCAGAGGGTCGAGATTTCAATTTTTCTCCGGGCGCCGGGCGGCCCTTGCCAAGGCTTGCGACGGCTTGGGCCTCCGGCGCTCACGACTCTCCGGCGCTCGTCACCCTCAAAGACGTTTCTCTGACAGAAATGTCATTACATTGAGCATATGCCTGCCAGCAAAATTTGCCCCTCAAAATGCAGGAAATGGTGTTTCATAGGGTAAAAATTTCCAAATTTTCCCGTACCTACCTTGCGACAGTTTGACTGTTCGTGCTTTCGGCACTCGAAATCTGAAAATGATGTTTGGGGGCGTTGCCCAGCTTAAAGCTAAAACCATGTGAATTTCTAATTGGATGCTATTTAACTTAGCTTAGTCTGTGAGCAAAATTTGCCCTTCAAAATGCATAAAATGGCGTTTCAGAGGGTCAGGATTTCACAATATTCCCGGGGGAGCATGCCCCCGGACGGCCTAGGATTGTCGCGCCTCCGCTTTCGGTGCTACAAGTGCTGAAAATTAGCCTGGAATCCAGCCGTATTGTGCTTTGGTCGCTCCCCTGAGGTACGCTTCCTGCCAATACGACTGGCATTCGTTAGCATTCGAACGATCGGCATTTAAATATTCGCAGATTTTATCTGCGAGATTTCTGATTGGCTGTTAGCTCCAACTTTACAGTTTGTAATCGAACGGAACACTACTTCTATCTTTCCCGCGAACTTTTCAGTATCACAACAACAGATCACGCTAGAAATAGCGCCTCGCGATTGGTGTTCTTCTCTCAGGGGTCATCCAATCAGCAAAGAGAAACAAATATGAATATTCATGAGTCTCCTCATTAGTGACGTAAGGGCCAATCGTTCCAATCGTAACGAATGCCAGACGTGTTCGCACAGGAAGCAGAGCGACCAAAGCACAACACGGCTGGATTCCAGGCTAGCTGAAAATTACGTCACATGAGAAATTTGCTGTCGCCGCCTTTGGCCAGCAAGACGTCTTTAGAAGTTAAGTTTTAATCTTATTGAAGGAATTATCAGTTTTGTTTAGATCTCACCGTCGGCGGAGTTCAGACAAAAGAAAATAAAAATTTGCATAATGCATTATGAAATTTCGTAATTTAGCGTAGAGCGTAATAAAGTGTCCATAATTTAGCGTATTACGTAGCCGGCCCTCCCGAATTTAGCGTAGAGCGTTGTCGGTACCCCCCCTTGGGGGCCCTCTTTTAGTGAAACATCTCTGTCATTGGTACATGTATGAGTGGCTTGAACTTCATGGCATGCTGACTTGGTGGGTATAACCATTCAGGGCATCAGATTTGCCTAATTTGGGACATTTCAGGGGTGTGTACTATAACAGCCTTTACAAATTCAAATTTGATAGAGAAAATTACTTGACGTTTATTCCAGCTCTGACACCTTTCGACTGTAGTAATGCAAATAAAAGGCCTAGGGCAGCATTGTAATTGGCCTGCAACAGTTTAAAGCAGATGACAGTTTGTCAGTTTGTTGGGGTTTGTCTGTTTTGGGGTTGAAAGTTGCTACTAGTAGAGGGTTTGGACATAAAATGTTGTTCTGGTTTCACGTAAAGGACCATAATATCACAAAGTTCCCAGTTGATCATACACCAGCAAAAAACATATACAATGTCTGGAGCCAGGCCAGAAACACTTTCTAAATGGAGATCTGGCATTCCTAGAGAGACAAGGCCAACATGGATGCTAGTTTTTGTGTTGCACATATCTTTACGGTCACTGCCTTTTTGGGTACACAGGCAAGAAATTGATTACTGTACTAGCAGTTCACGTGTAAGGCTAACACTGCCCTCAAAACTGGTTCATATTAGATTGATCATATTGGTACCATGTGCACAGGACATATATATGTATTGCAACGAGCAATTCAGTGTGTATGTGGGGTATGTTTCATGCATTCAATGGAATCAGGTTACAGTTACCTGTTTGACTACCTTTACATTCAATGTATTTTCAGCCATTGATTGAAAGGAAACAGATCAACACAAGGCTGACAACAGTATATTGACATAGCTCTGGTTTGAGTTTGTACAAATTAAAATAGAAGCATTGTTGTGGTACTGCAGGCCATCTATACATTTTAAGATGCTCAGTTGGCTCCTTGCAGGTGTCCCTAAAACTGGGAAGGTCTATCAATGTGAGCTGTCCTGGGCATATTGCTGTCATTACTTGATATGTCAGAGTCTTATGATGATTTGACCTTATTACCTCTGGGAAGGAGATTCTGTATGACAGTGTCTGTTTGTATGCAGTGATATCTGAAGGTCCTTTGGATGGATTTGTTTTAATTCTGACAATTCTACCATTCAGATCCTGATGATGCATGGTAATTTGGGTCGACATAGTGTAGGGAATGTAGGTTGTTGTTGATGTTTCCCTGAAGTTCAGGTTGTTGCGGATGGTTTGAGAGCCGAGAGAACGTTAAAATACGCCGACAGACGGACAAAAAAAAACACACACGTCCAGCCAGTTTGGAATCCTTAACTCAACCCAACTTTATTCAAGTGTGCGAACGCGTTCAAATACCTCTTCTGAAATGGTTGTTATCTTAGTTAGAATGTTCTTTACTACCCAGACTTGTGACTACTGTGACTTGTCGCTTCCTACAATAGCAGTATTTTAAAGTGATGTAAAATTGTACAGACACCCCCATCTTCAAGGATGTGTGGTTGAGAAATAAAACAACCCTCCAAGTAGACATTAGATTGCTACCTTGGTTTCTATCTAGTGCTATGATAAACAAGTACAACCAAGACATGATTAGAAACAGGTTTTTAAGAAATTGTAATTCCTGGTAAAAGGGGTAACATCTTACTTAGCCCACATGACAAGCATTATGATTACATGTTTGTGCTTTTCAGAGGTTTCAGCAGTACAGTCTCCTGTTGTGTAATTTTTATTATTGATTAATCATTATCATTAATCATGTATTTGTGTCTTATCAGATTATCTCTATTCCACACAATATTATCTTTGTTAACATGGAGAGCCCATTGTAATAATGATAATATCCTATATTCAGTTGGTCAGTGGTGTTGACAACACAATAAATGAATTAAAGATAGATAGATGAATCGAGATATGATGTCACAATAGCAATGTGATTTATCTTAAATCAAATAAATGTAGTGTAGCTGTATGTTAAGACTTAGCCATAATATAACTTTTGCATAGATACAGGGGTTGAACCCCTAATATTATTTTTTCTATTACAAAATACAGCACCTTAGTACATAACACTGCAATGAAACTATGTTTTTCATGTGCATAATGATGAAAGCTACAAACTCATGGTTGCGCAAATTGATATCTGCTAATGATCTGTAGTTATTAAGAATCAATTTTTTTTAATTAGATGAAAACAAACATTTTCTAATTACTACAAATTATTAGTAGATATCAATAGTAGGTATCATAGAAAAAAATATTAGGGGCAATAAAAATGATGACGTCATCAATTTGGCCCCCCAAAAAATCAGATTTAGAATTTTTTCATTCCCATCCATCAATATTCGTCACGGCTCAATTCTTTCTTAATTCATTAATGAGAAAACAATGGAAGGTCAAAATGACAATTTAGCCAACCGAAATACCTTACCGGTAAGTCTTACCTGTAATGTCACAGCAAATAAGCTTAGGGTTTTGTCCCTGAATCAGTAGGTCCCTTTCTGGGCAGCCAATCTAGATTGGGACATCTACGTCATTGTAGAGATGTCACTGTCCAAGAGGACATGATTACGTATCTAATATCTGTGAAGATGACATTACTCATGCGGGGCAATCTGTGAAGGTGATATTACGCACGCAGGGCAGTTTCCACTTTTGTCAAGTTGTATTGAGCAAGCTTACTACTATACTAGTATTGAAATTTGGTATACATGTATGTTATCCAAGTTTTTTTACCTAATGGCATATTTATAAATTATGCAAGTACCTCTTCAAAATTTACTACCTGTTCACATACTGTAGTTAGCAGCTATATGCACATAAAGTTACAAATTGTAGTCTACTTAGAGGTCATAACTTGTAATGGAAAACCTGACCTACTAGCAGGTACCTTATTTGTTACATCAGACTCCGACTGCAGGATCATCGTTATCTCTATTTCTGATGGCTTTCATCAGCAACTACCAGTAATAGCAGTTTAGAGTGAAAGGCAGCAGTGTAAATATTCCCTCAACGCAGCGTTCCCGCCAGGCATACGTCTTTACGTCTTTGGACGCATTTTTTTCTGGAAAGACGCACTCGGCTCAGCTGAATGCGTCCATAAAGAAGTCTGAAAGAAAGGCTGACCTGTACCACCAGTGTACAAAATGTATCTGGAATCTTTTTAAAAATCTGTCTTTATACGAAGGAATCCTACCTTTACAATTTATACTTCAAATTCTTCACTTTCCGGTCATCCTAGTAGTCTGGGCATGGGGCGGACGGGGTACGTTTTACAACTAGCGGACCCACGTGCGACACACCCAGCCACGCGCCAGTCTGAGCCGTCCGTTGCGCAACTTGCCCGTGAAATACGTCTGACAGTCAGCATTCTTTAACACTCGAAGAAATCTTATATTAACATGATACTTACTTGTCCTCAGTTTCACGTATTTGTTAAAGATTTGTGGGTAATACTAGTATTGAACAAATAAACTGCTCTGCGCGAGTGCTGCACATCTCAACAAAAGTTCTCACGCTGTGGGCAGTTGATTGGCAGTCGGTATCTTTGACAACAGGCCGCTAGCGCCAAGCAGTCTAGATTGGCCACCAGGTCCAAATCCAATCATCTTAATAACCAATCAGCGTTTGATAAATGTAATGTTACACTCTGTCATTGGTCACCGGAAAAAAAAAAAGTTACCGAGTATTAGCGCACGTGACGTTGGTAGCCGCCCGTGTCGTCTGGCAACTTGAGTTTCTTCCCTAGCTGCTAACAATTTACTATTAAAGTTTCCCCATTTATCCAAGCTAAAAATAAAACGGTCCTCGGTAAATAAGTGAAGAATCCAAAACTATACACTTTATTTCTTATTTTCAAAATTTCTTTTGTTTCAAAAAGACAAAATTTGCGGCAGAAAAGGGGCCGCAATATTATTGTCAAGCGTCGATCGAGTCGGCTGTGCACTCCGTGGCACATGGTGCGGCACGCCCCCCTCCCCAGACGGACCGTCGATCGCAGCGCCCAGCACGTTGGGACGTCTTTCTGGCAACTGCTTCAAGGCTACACCGGCACTGCTCACTGCCAAAGAGGCATCAGATCGTCCTCCTCGAGTAATGTATAACGTTCTTGATCTATTTAAAAAGAAATCCAGCCAAAGATTTCACGCCGAAAACGGGGTTACCTGAGGTCGCAGGAAACAAACGCACGCTCGTGGAAAATGACTGCAAGGCCTTGTAAAACCCCACCGATTCGAAAAATTTGACTAAAATCATCGGGCAAAATAGAAAAAAAACACAAAGTGTAATGGCGCCATTATTTTATCGTCTCGGAAAAAATTTTGATGCGGGAGGGTGCAACATCGATCGCACGAGGTAACGTCAGCCTTATTTATTCAATGACGGAAAAAAATTGGCAGCATTTTTCCACGGGTTGACGAACAGGCTAGAGCCCTGTTTCGAAGCATAAAAAATCCAAAATTTTCATATAGATATGTCTGGACAAATAGTACCCGGGCCAGATCACGGAAGGCTGATTCCCTGTGCTTATAGTTTTTTTTAATATAACGTATTTTGATGAAGAGGGTGGTCGTCGATAACTGAAAATAGGAGTAAAAGAGGCAACCGACATCCAATCTCAAGTGCATGATTATCCTCTCAAACTGCAGGAAATTGTGTTCTAGAGGGTTTGAAAATCCAAATTTTCCCGGGGGAGCATGCCCCCGGACCCCCCTACAATGCGAGCGCCTGCGGCGCTCGTCTCGCGCCTCCGGCGCTCATTAACCCCCTCCCAAATATTTGGACGCATACTTTCAAGAACCTGGCGGGAACGCTGCCTCAACGGCATAAGTACATTGCATTGGGTTTTATATCTGGTAGCCATGACTAGAAGCTGGATACCAGCTGTTCGGGAAATAAAATCAATTATTGATAATTGTGTTACTGTGTTGGTTGAATGGTTTGAATGGAAACCACAAATTAGCAAGTAATTGATTGGTGATATCAAACTGCTGGGTGTCAAGTTGATATTTAACTTGCATAGATTTGGCAAGATACCATGAAGATACCATGTCTGTAAATGAAGATATGCCATATTGGTACTGTCTCTCTCAATCTGTGCTATAGATTATACATCAAATATGTTTCTTTTGTAGATTTGGTGGATGTTATATGCAATTATCACATGTTAGGCTTCCTTTTGTAAAGAAATCCTCAAGATTACAGTATAATATAAAAGGCTGTCCTAAACATGCTTTTGTTTGTATGTAAGCGATTGTTAAACAATATAGCAGGGATATACAAAAGGTTCTAACAAGTGTGTCTGTGATATTCATTTTGGTGATTCGGTGAAAGTATCATGATCACAATATCGTATAGGTGTATTGACGACTAGAATGTCCGGTCTATATTAGTGGTTTAGCTTAGTCATATTGTGGAGGTTGAGTTATAAATAATGCAAAATATCTTCATGCAGTCACAGGCGTGACATGTGAAATTAGACAGTGTTTTGTCACCCACTTGAAACCAAAACAAATACACCTATCTACAATGGCATATTGGATAGATGTCATCCCATTGATTCTTGATGTTGAAAGGCCACATGGTTGATTTGTATGTTGTCCTCAAAGTAATCCATTATCTAGGCATTGCAAGTGAGGTGTGGAAGAATGATAACTGTACTAAAGAGTACATACTAGTACAACAGTCCTGTGACAGATTGTTGGTGTAGTTCCTGTCATTATGCGAGGGTAGCAGATGGATAGGTTTGCCCTTCGCCTCTCCCCGCTAAGCGGATGTAGGATGAAAAGTCTTCACCATCAGGCCAACAATTTGCATAGCAGGCTTTATGATGGGTAGTGACGTGCGCGGTGCTCTCCTGGGGCCAGTGCGCAGTTCAGGTAACTGACTTCCATCAAGGAAAGCCGACATTTCCTGCACCATGGAGCAGTATCGGTATGCAGACACAGCCAAGAGGTAAGGGAAGATTCTGCTGCTACTGTTTATTCTACCAGGGCAGAAATTTCAGCAACCTTACAAAGGATTGGAAATGGTAACATGTCCAAATGTTTTAGACATTACATAAGCAGCCACAGTAGTACGTTATCAGATTTGGCTATAGCTATGCTGATTGCGTGTTCATCATGGCATTTACTGTCATGCTTCCTGGCACAATTCTTTGTAGTTTTTACTTGTGATAATGGTTTGTAAGCACTCATGTCTGCTTTGCCAGAGTACCATCCTTACTAGGTATCTCTGATGATATTGCAGACTAGTGATATTGAGCAAGTAATATCGACCCATTTACACTATTGTATGTACCATCCAAACAAATAGCCTGGGTGTAGTATTTGGTAATCATTATCTGTATATGTTTACACATGCACATACAGTACAGTGTTAGTGCTGTTGTGATATTATATGTGAAGATGCAGTTGACTTTTCTAGGCTGCTAACACACATATACCAAGGTTTTGCCTCATGTCATGTGTAGACCTTCTGGGTGGCTGGTGTTTTTCTATGTTCTTATGTGGCCAAACATAATTGGTACTCTAAGGAATGCTACAATCGAATGAACAGTGTAACAAGAAAAAGAAAAAAAAAAACATCATTCTGGAGAGGCTCTGCAATCGAGGCTAACCTAGGGTATACTTGTAATAATTTTAATATGCAATTTGTATATATATTGCCGCTCATGAATCTCTTAACTTGTTTATTGTGATTTTCATTACCGGTAATGCCTTATGAATAATGATGTAATGAAGAAATATACCAGCACTGTAAATGTAGGTGTAGGTGTTGAAAATTATCATGAATATTTTAGTCACTGTCATTTTGAAATACCACTGACAGGTTATATAGGTCAGACCAGACGGAATATTCTTTTGAGTGTCAGTAGCACGCTAGGGCAGGGAGGCATCGTCTGGACAAAGGATTTCAGCTGAGGCAGTTGTGAAGTAGCTGGAAGCAATAGCTGCTTCCAAACAAGTAAAAAGGGAAGAGCTAGACATTGGGAATAAGAGATCTCCATTGTGAAATTTTGATTTGATGTACAGTACACTGGTGTACCATGAATGGTCAGAATGTTCTGTATCCATTTTTCATGTTTATCAGTTTCATATTTCCCTCTTAATCCTGTTGGAGGCAAGGTTAGAATGTTGAAATACATGTGCAATATACTAGTAAGTATTTGGCAATAATTCAATGGATACTTATCACTTCTGAAGATTTTGAAATCTTAGTGTAATGAATAATGTGCCTGCTCTCTTGGCCAGCCAACATTGATGTCTTTGTACTGTTACTTTTTCGGTCTTCTGATGCTGCACCTGGTTATTCTTATCCTGCACTTGATTACATATGTGAAAAAAAAACTAATTTGGGACTTCTTTTTTTTGTCTAGGGTTCTAGTGCATTAAATTTCATGTGAAGTACTTTTTTTTCCAAATTGAATCAATCATTTCAATGGCAAATGAAAATTGCTGTCAGCTGCTATGTGTGTAAGTTACTTTTTTAGTCTTCAGCTAGAAGTTTATGTTTTTGTTACCATATGTTTGTATGTACGTTGTACATGTAAATTTGTGCATAGCTCCAGTCACGCATCTATGGATGGTCATGTATATGAAATTTGGTTTGTGAATAAGTCTTGTGTGGTACCTTTATGACTACAATAGCACTGTTTGCTTTCAGATGACCTCCAGCCCAAATTAACTTTAGGGACAAGTCAGTGATCCTATGTGACCTCCAGCTCTCTGATTTCTGTGCCTATATTTACTCAGCCTGAAAAGTGTTAGCTGTAGTCTGACTTGACCTGCTTTGGTATTTGGGGACCTCAAAAGGACATGGCCCCCAAAAGGCCACTATAAATTGAAGTAGTGGAGTCTTGAAACTGACATCTAGACAGTCAGAGGCGTACTATGAATTATTACTTTTTTGCCACCCACATATGCTCAAGTGAGGGTTTCCAGTAGTTCTCCTATAGAACACTAGGGGGAGTTGTTGAATAGTTCTATCATGATCACTAACTGCTGTTTTTATAACCTTGGTTTTAGAACAAAGTATCATATAATATTGTACAATGTATAATAATTATATTCTGGTATCAGCAAAAAGCATTCGCATTTCAGCCATACATGGGTTTAGAAATAAGTTGTGGTATTTTATGTATGTCCTCATAGAAGTGCTGAATATTTTCCAAATCAGTTGTATGTTGTCATGGAAGCCTTGTGAGTCATCATCAGCATTCAGACTTCATATTCCTCAGCTTAACATTATGATTTACAAAAGTTAGATAAAATACTTGTGCTATTGTTTGATCATGTAGAAAATGAAAACTGTAAGTGATACCCCTGCAGATAAGTGGTATGCCCTGCTGTCAGCCAATGACCCTATTTAGAATACTGATGGTGTTATGTTTCAGTATGGCTGCTCATTGGTTGGTAGAGGTTAGGTGGCATGATGTGACTGTATGGATGAGTAGTTTCTGCTCCTGTTATGCAAATTTTGGGTGATACTACTCAGTATACAGTTGGGATAGGTCTAGAATCTAATCAGATTATGAGCTTATAAAGAAGTGATAATGTCTATAGATGCACGACTTGACCTATATCATAATAATATTCTCAATGCTTCTATTTATGTATCCTTGAACATCTAAGATGTCATGAATTTGAGAGAGTTACGATTGTTTCCAGGTTTGTCTTCCCCCTGATTTTGAATGGGCAAAACTGATATTGCACATTTACTTACCCCGACACCACAGTGTATTTCCATGAAGTGCCTTCTTCCTAAACCAAGTGCCAAGCTATGTTGAAATCTTGTCAATCACAGAAAACATGCTTTGACAAAGTTCATGAGTGATTTTTGTGATGAAGGAGAGAGTCGTGATGTGGTTAAAGAAGAGGAGGGTCCGCCGGTTAAGAGGTGTGAGGTATGGATACACCAGTAACTTGGATTGTCAGAATTATGATGCCATACAATGTACCAGGTCACAACATACCTTCCTGTGTTAAACCTACAAACATTGGGGGGAAATAGAAATTGTAGTTCCTTATATGCTCTTTTGAATCCACTTTTTTTCAGGTTGAAATATCCTATGGTTATTCTTTTAATAGTTTTATGTTTCCCCACATTGACTGATTTTAACATGTCAATCTAAATTTCAACTTGGTCAAGTTGGTGTGTTATTTTTTCTGTGGCACTTCCTTATTGTAGCATTAGCACATACAGTCTGACACGAAAGAGGTCCCCAGCCTTACTAGCCAGCAGGCATCACAGGGTTTTGACTTAAACTGTCCTGTTTTGATTTGTTGTTGTTTATCATCTGTATCATGTAGACTTTTTCCACTTCCTTGTTGACCAAGCATGGATACACATCAGGTAGCTGGGACAAAACAATTTCCTTGGCGCCACTCTAACTATCAAATATCTTATATGCAACTACTGTACTCTAATATAGCATGATTTTAGGGTAATTTGATTGTCAATGAGTCAAAATTCTTAAGACCTGTAATACAGAGAGAAACATGCGGTGCCCTATAGAAAACAGGTACAGTAATCTGGTTAAATGTGTTATGGCTCTCCATACATCTGTGGTCACTGTCAGAACAAAATGTTATAGAATAAAAATACAAGCATGTATCAATGTGCTGCACTTCATCATTTTGATTTGTAAACTATAACATTTCCTTTTCTTTCTTTCCTGCTATCCATGACAATCTGTTGTGATGATAACGTTACAAGATATGGCTTCTACGTCTCTCTTTAAGTAATCTACTCCCATGACTCCACAAGTTTTAAAACTCTACATATCATCATTTTGAAAATTAGATGTTGTGTACATTTTATTTGTTTATTGTGTGTCAAGCTATTCAAAACCAATTTGAAGTACAGTATTCCTTGTACCAGTATGGAACAATCATAAGATGTGTGTTTGATATACATGTACCCAAGGAGGTTATGTGATATAACCTCCTTGATGTACCTATTTGTTTGCCTGTTCTTTGCACTTGTTCCATTTAAAAGTTATAATAGCGACGAAAGTGTCATACTTCGTCCTCAGCCTTGAGTCGTCTGCTTTAAAGCATAGCAGTAAACCAGAGTCCAGATGGACAAAGCCTGTTTGTCTTTGTGTAGGATTTTAAAAAAAAAATCGAAGGCAAGGAACAGAAAGTTGATTACAATTTATTTGCCTTTTATTGTTTCCTTAGTGCTAGAGCTATCATGAGTTCCTCTCCTGTGAGTCACCTATGCTACCATGTGAAATGATTTTTAAACTGAACTGGAAGACGAAAAGCATCCAGAAAACTGTATTGCTTTCTAGTAAATCCTACTTCAAGGCTCGAAATTCATTTTTGGGATTAGGTGCACTGGTGCACCCAGCTTTAAAAATTGGGTGCACCAAAAAATTTTTGGGTGCACCACTTAAATTCAAATAATAACCTAATAATAAAACTTAGTTACAATTATCAAATTCTTAAACACGTACCATGACAGACATTTTCATTATCCTTCTAACACTTAGATGTCAAGAATAGGATGATATGATGTATACTAGTATACTTTGATATCTTTACATATATAAACGCAAGAAAATATAATTGGGTGCACAGCTCCAATTTTGGGTGCACCTGGGTGCACATGCACCCATTATTTCGAGCCCTGTACTTACTAGGTGTCATGGTTCATCAGGTGTTGTTTCTTTGTTATGTACCAGAATCAGCCCTCATTTGCTATAGAATTGTTGTCAGCTTTTATTTTTAAAAAATGGAGATAAGGTAGCTCTTGATGAAGAAGTTGATCATCTCCGGCAACCAATTCTTTTATAAGCCTTGCCAAGAAAAATGGCACAGGCTCTGCTAATTAGCAAATGACACTTGTCCTAGGTTCTAACAACTGAAGACTGTGATCTGTTCTCTTTATGCACATTATGGAGCGCACTCCCCCCTCCAAAGATTCAAAGATGGTCAAAAGAAGAGACCTTCACTATTTCATTTTCAGGTGTCTAAAATGTGAAACTGAATCTACAAGTTACCATGGTGACTGAGCCAAGGTGATCCTTTCTTGGCACCATTAAAAGATCATCCTGTCTTAATCTCCATGGTTCCCTTGTATGCCGGGATTATACCATTCCATCCAGACTCATGGGGAAGCTAGCTGTGGGACTGCATTATGGAAGTTTGGCTCATTCACAAAGTCATGAGTTTTGAGTCATCACATGGATTTTGATATTCCTACCAGAATTTACGAGGTAACTGAGGAAGAAATGTACATTGTAATACACGTAGAATGACAACAGAATGACACACCATATATCTTTATATGCTTAAATATAGCTAAAATTTTATAGGGAAGTTGAAGTAATAAAGGCAACATACATTTTCCATGAGGACAGTCATGAAAAACAAAAGTAATACAGTTGTGTTGACCAATTAAAGATAACTTCTGATAAAGTTGAGTAGCTTTGCAAACCCGTGTTCCAACTTTTGACAGAAGGTATTTTTTAAAAATTCATAGGATGTTATTTACATCACCCCATTTTATCTGAAGAGAACAAGGGAAACAGTAAGTCAGCTGTTTCCTCCCATTATGACCTTCCATGGTCAGAACATACGGTGGAAACATTTGATACTGGTCACTACATGCTGCATGCCGAGCTTGGGCGGTTGAACTTGAAATGCAAAAGGTAATATTTATCATGTGGAGTGAATAGAGGAGGGGCATTATATCTTTGTATATCGTATTGTTGATAGCTACCACAGCTATAGATGTCAAGTTTGTACCTTTTTAGGCACACAGGATGTTTGACAACTGTCCTTTTTACCCTTACCCTAACGTGATAAAGAAACAGAATCTAAAATTGGCCTGTATCTTATTGCTCTTGCTGTAGACAGTGCATCTTATTGTGCCTCTGATACCCAGTATTGATTTTTGTCAATGGACTGCTGAGTGCTTTTCTGGAGTGCATTAATAATTAAGAAGTCTGTCCTGCATTATTGTGACATCCACATGTGCCCTGCCATTCTCGCTGACATTGCAAATCTGGCCCAGTGTCTGTTGTAAATGGTCACAAGCACTTGTTGATGGTAAAACCATCACAGTGTTGTAGAGTGTCGTGGGGAAAAGATTTCAACTGAACTTATCTTGGCTTTTCATATCCCATCTTCAAATCATAAATATTTCTTGATATAATTGATAGGTTTTGTTCCCATATCATGTTGTGAAAATGTATGTTGTTCTTTTCTTCTGGGAAACACGATTATGTCTTGTTGATTGAATTGTTCAAAGTGTCTGTGAATTTTCATTTCTGGTCATAGGATTTGTTCAATCCAGAAATGAAACTGCTTGGAAAATATTATTTGGGGCTGATGTGTTCAATTATGTAAGAGCAACTCTGAGCATTTCTGCATATGTAGGCAAATGTGAATCATTGTGCAAGATGCACTATTACTTCCACTAGCCTGGTTATAAATTTGCAACCTCTTTACAATAATTGATAAATTGGGTCGGAAGAGTCCATTTTACATGGAGAGACCAAGTCAGTGTTTTCAATTCTAAATTGTGATATAGAATAAAAAGATTTTTTTGTAGGATGTTTGAACATTTTAGCTATGAATAGTTCCTGCAAACTTAAAAGATAATCATTTGCTCTTATACTGATATTATATAGCATTTTTGTGTACAACGTTTGTTTGCCTGGTACAGTCACTCTGTGGAAGGCTACAAGAGTGCCCTTGAATGCGTGGAGATCGATCAATCTCCCCTCATGTTTTAGTCTGGCTGGCCGCCAGTATTAACAGGATTGTGTTAGGTTTGCTAACATGGCTGCCAGGAGGATGGAGAGAGATGGGGAGGTGTAACACAGGTGAGGGGACCCCGTGGGAAGTATTTTCTCTCATACAACGTCGGGAAATGGTGCTTGAATCCACCTGGAATCCAGAGGAAGGAGTAGGTGTTTCATTCTGATTGGGATAGTGTGATGTGTGCAAATGTATGGGTCATTTAGTAGGGCTAAACAGATTCCATCAGTCGTGCAAGCACAAGAAGACATGTAACTGTTTTGAATGTGTTAATCGTGTAATCCAGGAGAGCCTTTGGCTTGAGCTCATACATAAGCTAGGGTAGGGATTTTTCATAACAATATAAACTGGACTTCTAATATTGCACATGGGATTTTGTGTTGGCTCTTATTTCCCTTGTATAAGGTATACATATAATATAAATTGTTATAAATGTGTGTCCTACCTGACCGGTATTTTCCATAACACTAACAGTGCTATGTTTCATATTGACTGATTTACCCTGTAATTTTGCTCTTTAGTATTCCTTCTAAGCTTAAAGCTATACTGTACTCCAGGGGAGAGTGTTCCAGTTCTGCTCGTAATATTTTTCTGAATCTCAAAATGTAATTGTGTCGACCACTTGACATTGAACTTGGACAAGGGAGCAGTTGCATTATAAAGTAGTAACCCCCCGAGTACCCTCCAATTACATTACAGCCAAGTGTAACACATTATAATGTGAACAACCATTGGACAAACTTCAACTTGGCAGCTCTTAAGAAATATTTGGTTGAGCTTGAAAATCACTTTTGCAATGTGTGTCTGGATACTTGTTTGACAACTTGTAGCCTTAGTAGCTTTATGGCCCATTTGCTTTTGGTAAAAAATGGGCTTTGATCTTTGTCAATCATCCCATTGAAACCCACTCTTAAGAAATCGAGGTCCGATCTTAAAAACAATGCTTGCAGCATGTGTGCGAATAGTTGTTCATCATTTTCCATTCTTAGCAACCTAATTCTACTATTTATTTGACCTCAAAATTCACCTGGAACTTTAGTAATTATCCCATAGGAACCAATAGTTAATGGCATTATTCCCATCATGCATCACACCCAATGGGTCTGCATGAAGGGGCAATACCCAGTTACTGGATTATAGATGGTCCCTTAATTTGTTCATCTGTGATTAATTGTTACACATTTAGTTGATTTTGTGTACATAAAGATGTGGTCTTTTAGAAAATAACACTCTCCTCTGGAGTACAGTATGGCTTAATGGCTAAGTAGGAGATTATCAACAAACTTTCATTATTATATTCAATATTTACATGAAAAGTCAGAATAGTGCTTGGAAACAAAATCTTCATCAAGCAGACGGCTGTCAATTCATAAGCATTTTTTTCATGTTTTTCAGGTGATTATGCTTTGATTAGTTTAGATGTTTCTTTAGTATTCTAAAACATAGTAAGTGCACAATGTATTGGGTTTATGCATTCAGTGTGAAAATATTTATGATGTTTTCAACTACTTGTAGTTGTATGGCATGTTTTCTCCAGATGTTCTACAATGCCCACTTTCTGGTTGAATAAGATACAGGTTCTGGCAAGATTATGAAATGGCCAAAAGTGATGTTTGAGAGACAAACTTACTAGCAAATATAATATTCTAAATGTTTTGGCAATCCTTGGAGACAACATCCTTAAAAGTAAGTTCAATGTTGAAACTTTTGATAGAGGGTAAAATCAAAGATATAAATTTCATGACTAAGTAGGGCAGTTCACTGTTGTTTTTGCAGAAAGGTGAATTTCATAACATTAAGAAGGTCTCTAGTCTACATTCTACATAACTCTAAGGTACATTTAGTTGTGATTCCTGGTATTCAAAAGGTGGTATGACAGCCCCACGCACCTACAGACATCCCTGGTGTTGATAAATCATCTTAGCCCTAAACCACTGCCTCTACTGCGGTGTGAATTATTAATAAGGTGGCTTTGGTGCAAACCATATATTTTGTAGACAAGACCTACTTTTAAAACTGTATCTGATACCACTGCGTGCACTTTTGATAAGCCCCTTGGATATGAATGACAGCCTGTCGCCACAGCTTGAAGAGTGCCATGTATGATATAACTACTCTGGTATCATCATGCCTTTCTTAAGTGGGAGATCTATGGGTGTCATCAGTGGTGGCTGCTGGAGGCGTGTCACCATTACTCTCGGGTATCATTCATCTCCCAAGAGACCCATCTCACCAGCACGTTTGTGCTGTAATAACATAGGGGTGCTACAAGGTATAATTTCTTCCAAGTTTACTTTAGGTAGTTATGTAAGTACATGGTATCATGTCCTACCCTTATAGAAAAATGTGCCTACCAATCAGTTTTCATATGTATTTGCATGCTGTAGGAGTAACTGTGAGTTGTTGATTAAACTGATGATATGAGACAGGCAACTCTGAAAATCATATTGTTTCCCTTCAAGGTATTTACTGGAAATATGGAGCTACATGTGTATTTTAATTTTTCAGATTCTGGTAGACTGTATGAGACTATATAATTATCGACTCTGTAACCCTTTGCCAAAATATACGTATCTCCAATTATTTAGATCATGGCTGTAAATATCAGGTTATTCCCATGTTGATTGCCTGAATTATTCTCCAAGGATTCCTTTTGTTTCCATTGTCCAAGCGGTTTCTTTCACCTGTACCATGTACATGTTCGCATATGAATTAGAATCATTTCATATGGTGGAAAGATCAATCTGCAGCAGAAGTCTGGTGACCTTTGCCCTGTCCAGGGAGAACATCAAAACACATAGTCTAGACTGTCTAGGAAACATAGCTAAAAGCCTTTAAAATTTTTTTTTACTTAATAAAATAGCCAAGACCCTTACCTGTAATTTCCAGCTCAAAAATCTATCTATATTCCAGCTATCTGCTTCCATGAGCAACTACTGATTTATCAAGGCAACAACTCCTATAACATATATGCACCCTGACTAGTATCCATCTGGAACACCTTCTTGTGACTTTAAAAGTTTAAAGGGTGCATACACTATCTTAAAGTATGTTGATATTTGAGAGTTAGGTATCAGATCTCAGATACCAGGTCAAAAGGTACTGTTTGATATTTCTGGGGGCTAGGGTAGTTTTGAATTGGTAGTACGTCAGTTTTGTTCATTGGACAAAAATATGACATAAACTGGATACACGGTATACAGATTGTGCTTTCCATGGTGCTAGAACATGTGCTGTTCTTAGATTAAGCCTTCAAATCAAATCAAAGCAGAAATTTTAAATGGAAAATTGTTGTTATTGTGTCACAAATCTTGTGAAAAATAATGCTGGAGGGTTTCTATGTCTTCCCCAATCTTATGCCCAATAAAACATGAAGAACATATGTCTTCCCCTACCATTAATTTTGCATTATTAATGCCTGTACATGGTTAAGTCATTAGTCATGCTGGATGGAAATCCAGACTGGCACATGGCAGGGAATGTTCTGTCTTTAACTTATGTAACATGGCAGTTTTATGTTTGGGACAATATCGTACATAAGGACTTTAAGGTGAAGATTTCCATGTCTTTGTAAATTGTCAGACATTAATGATTAAAAGACATTGTATTTTCTGGTAACTATATCTGTCAGACATAGGCAGTTCATGCTATCTGTGACGTGACTGCTGTGAAGGAAGGATTGTTAGTGTCATGCATGGTAAGATGTTTGTTGTTCAGCAGATCTGATCAGATCTGATCTGTTACTGCAACAGCTCTCTGATTCCTCCATGAATTTCATAAAAAGTGGAAAAGGTTGACACAATTTCTTCAACGGTGACATGTACTTCCATGCTAACAGTGACATGCACTTGTTTATCTCAAAATGAGATGGATATAAAGCCAACATATTTGTGAAATTACCTACTTGCTGAAGTTGTCCTGAGGGAATAGGTACAACTTCTATTCAGCTGATTTTGGGTTCCAGCTAGTCTGTGAACATTATATCAATATATGGTCCTTAGTGATAAGGCAGACAGCCTTTGACATCCCTGGAATTTTCTGAGAAGGGAGCATTAGCTTTTGTTCAGTATCTGATCACTTTATCTTAATGTTTCTCTCCACACTTGCCAAAGTCATGATTGTTACATGGCCAAGATGGAAAAGCAATCAGATACTCCCACTGCTGAGTCAGCAGAGATTCACACAGCCCATTGCCCTTGGGAGTTGAGTTGAGTCATACCCAGCAAAGGGGAAAATGTGGAAAATGCCTTCATTACAATATTGAATATTGTTATATGTAATAATAAATAATGACATGATACGTTCAATAGCTGTGACTGTCTAGCAAGATTTATGGGCATTAGTACCAGTTTAATGAATAATAGCCATTGTGTCTGTATATTTATGTGTCAGTATAGTAATATAGTTTATTATGTTCAATAAAATGTTGGTCAAAAGCTGACTATTGGTAGCTCCTTGGGTAGAAAAAGTTGCAGCTTTTGTCCATATTTATGTAATTATCACAATTTTATGGATAACACAACATATTTACCTATTTCGGTGCTTTCTCGTCATGTTGACCATCTCCGAAGAGAAAAAAAAAATTTTCTGTTTTTTTTTTTTCTGAAATCAGGCGAAAATTAATATGTGCTCTGATGTCATCCATAATATTTACTTGCTGTGACCTTATTTCTGCGTTCAACTTGTGAAAATAGGGCTGGCATCGTATGCATCATCCCAGTCATCACAGCCACTTGTTTAGATGGGAGCTGCCATTTTCTACCATTGCTACTTACAAGCAGCAGGACTCTTTTTCTGCCTTTAGAATTGTTATCACCAGCTCATGTGTTTGATTTTTGGGTCTGTTTGCAAAGTCTATTTTTCCAGATACACCCATTCCTTTGCAACTAGTAATGGCCATATCCTTACAAAATGTGATTTCTTTGATCACAAAATGGATGTGATTTGCCTTTGATATGGCTTGTGCTTGCCTCAATATAGACTTCTTACTTTTTTTTAGGTCATTAAACTCTAAAGGGTGATGGTTATTTATGTGCTTAAGTAGAAATTGTAAAACTAATTCCAGCTATTTGCTTGGTGTCCTCAGGATTTCTGAAAGTCTCCTTGAGAAGAGGTACACATGTATGTAATTGAATCCACTGATCTGACGCCTCCTTAATGGGAAGATTTTGCTTGCTGATGTCATTGTCCTGATCTTTCTGATGTGAAATTTGTAGTGTTTTATGGCTGCCTTTCCCATTTAGCCCCCTGAAGTCAGTGATGGGAATAGGCAGGATTAAATGGAGCGTGGGACATCCTGGCTGCTACTGGATGTGAGAGATTTGTTAATGGGGAACCTGTAGTCTGAGGAGAAGGTTACTCGTTATAAATGTCCTGCCATTCTACCAGTCTAATGTACAAGGTAGGTATGTAAAGTAAGCTGCATAAATGGATCTAAATGCTCCCAGCCCCATCATAAGAATTGATGCTCCAGACTGTATTCGGCAGATTCATAAATGTGTTCTCATGATTTTGTGTTGAACCCTTTGGGGCTATCCCAGTGCCAGCCCGTCAGCAATAATTCCTCAGGCTTCATGAAAATTTCCAATAATCGTACGCTTGAACAATTACTTATGCAGCTCGTGTGGAATTCATCTTCATCTGGTATCCCCTGATTTCCTTTTGTGGACAGAGGCTGCTGTATTTCAGTATGATCAATATGGAAACCAGTTTCCTCTGAAGCTAAAGCTACTCAGTGCTTTTCAGTTCAGTTCCCCATAGTCACAAATGTGCATGTAGTTACTTGAGTGCTTGGTGGGAAATATGCTTGAAGCATCTCCAGAGGGAAATATTTGATGTTCGGGCATGGTGCTACATGTATAGCAGAAATGTATTCTTACAGGTACGTACTGTAATGCCTTGTATTTGATACTTGAAACCCTTGTAACTTTCCATTGTACCTCATTGTTTTTACCTTTGATACCAAAGTGTATGTCTAATTTAGATTCTAGAAATCTATATTCAGAAGCATTTCTATTATATGTCAATCTATTGTATTGATATTCCTTTCCTCACATTGCGTAGCGGCTCTATAGTGATATCACATATAAGGATTCTAATGATGGGGCCCTATAGTCCCTTTTTTTAATATTCTGAAGGTGCTCAAGGTGTTGTGAGGCCATCTTTTGCTCATACACAGATATGGAAGACTCCTTTACATAGGAAAATGGAAGCCTGGGACCTTTAAGAATGCCTGAAATGTTCAGATTATTGAGAGCGCATGATATATTGTCTCCCTATGTTTCTATTCTTTTTTTCCATTGATGAGCTGTGTGCTGCAGACTGCTAATTGATTAGCCAGCTGTAATGGAGAATCCCTTGTGCTAGGGGTTAATTTCTGCATCGCATCAATCTGACATGTTCCAGATCTCACCAGTATGGAACTGTGCATGATCTTGATCATGAAGGACTATGTGCATGAAGAGGCACTGCAGATTGTGTGGATGGGATTCATTGATTTTAGCTGAAATGGAAATAAGACCAACATTGTTAAATATTAAAGCAAAATAAGTCTCACCAGTAGTTTACATTTCCATGATTTATTTGCATTAGTTTGTTTTCCTTTATGTAAACTCGGGATAACTACATGTATACATAGAGGTCCTAGTTAGGTAACATCTTCACCTTGCTCCCCCAGTTTACCAGTGGCCTCATAGAGCAATACTAAATTTATGTATTTTGAGAAGAGAAAAGTATATGAAGGCTTCACTAATACGGATAAAAATTCCCAGATGATTTTGAAACTCCATGCTATTTGTTGCTTTTTTTTTCTCAAATGTCTCTGTACATTGACAGGGCTCGAAATTTATTTTGGGATTAGGTGCACTGGTGCACCCAGCTTAAAGAATTGGGTGCACCAAAAAATGTTTGGGTGCACCACTTAAATTCAAATAATAACCTAAAAATAAAACTTAGTTTGAGAAGAGAAAAGTGGGGGCCAGTATATGAAGGCTTCACTAATACGGATAAAAATTCCCAAATGATTTTGAAACTCCATGCTATTTGTTGCAGTTTTTTTCCTCAAATGTCTCTGTACATTGATAATCAACCATTATTTCGTGAATTCCATTCATTTCCTGTTTTTTTTACGTAATCCCCATCCTTTTTTTTAATGTTAGCCTTTCATAGAGGTGAGGCATCTGAAGCTGAAGTGGGAACAATAACTGCACCATTTTGATATTCTGAACACCCACATGTAATGCAGGTGGTATGGGGAGAATCCATGGTGCAGTGATGATGTCATTACAGTGTATCTTCCCACAAATGTGGGCAGTTGTTAGGGTTCACACAAAGCTCCATGATTTCTGAATATTTACCTCTCAATAAAAGCCCATTGATTAATCAATAGATGCTAATTTGTAAACCCCCTGTGCATGCGGAATGGAGACACAGCGTACATGCCTGTATCCAGGGCTTGTAGTTAATGTATGGTGTGTGGATATCATGCTTATCACTAAATGAATATTGTGTGTAACCCACAACTTCATGTCCAGAAAAGCAGTGTATTTTCACTACTGTTTGCTTACATGTACACTTGTAAGTGCCATATAGCAGGGAAGAGAGTATTGTAGCCTGTTTATAAGAAATTTGAAAGTAAATATCTCAATACCCAATGGCTATTCGATTTCCCAAGATAATGTGTGACTATGGTTTGGGCAACATTATCGGACCTGAAAACACTACAGTTAGATCATGACTAGCAAAGTGTTTCTTTGTTACAGTCCAAATCCTCCTTTTAACCCAAAATCAAGAAATGAATTATTCTTTCAGTCTTCAGATCTACCCAGTTCTTCCATACTAACTTAGTTGACTGGATTCATCTAACAGAAATGGCATTCAGCCTGATATTTGGACATGCCTATTGGTACATGTATTCATGAGTAATGGATCACCACATGTATAGAGTGTAATGCAGCGTGTCTCTGATCATTCTCCAGTTAATATTATCATGATAGAAATATTTCACGATGGTGTGAGTTCTTTCATTCAACCCTAACCTATGGGACCCAAATATTCATGCCAGCCTGTCTTGAAAATGTTCTGTGTCATATAATATTTCATAATGTCTAACAAAATTTATTTATCAATTCATCATATGTGAGGATTTCCTTATTTGTATGTGCATAATCATTATTCTCCAACTGAATGACGAAAATTATCCTAGAAATGAAAGGTTGTGAATATATGATATGGATAATTATATCAATTGTAAACATAGTAATTCACAATTTAGTTGCTTAAGTTGCCATGGATAAATGGGTATCACAACCTGTTTTTTGCCGATGTTTTTATGATATTGTTATCAGTGTCACTAATTTATAAAGAAACCTATCTGCTGTAACAGTGTTACCTTTGTGGATGTGTGACCAGTGTGGCATCTGCTGCCTTATAATGTTGGGATGGACATTAATAGAAAAAAAACGTCTATGTATCATTTTGTTTAATATGAAGTTCCCTTACTTGTCTAGAGTACCATTGATATTTTGACATTTACCTTCTTCTCTCTGTTCCATGATCTGCGTGCTGTGTCCTGTGCTACAACAGTCGACTTGAGTCTCAGCTCACCTCCAGTGAGGAATGCATCACACCTGTACCGGAAGACAGGTAGGTCCTTTGTGTTGCTTTTGAAAGAAGACAATTGTCATTTTTATGCTGTATTGGGCATAATGCATAAGAAATGCATAGTAGAAAAATAAAAATAAAAGTATCTACATGTCCTAGTATATTTGACATTATCTGTATATTGTACAGTTCCTATCTTTATTTTTCCTAATTTTCATCAAGCTAAACTGAAGTAGCCATTTGTGTATTCATTCCACTTTTCTGGAGATACCTTCATGATTGTTTTAACAGTACAAATTGGACTGAGATGGAAGCTCTTGAAATAGCACTATTGGATATTTGGCTTTAGCATAGTATTTCAGCTCCCAAGATACCCCATGCCCAATGCCCTTTTCATGGGATGGCCCAGAGCAGTTAACTGCTTATATCAGCTTATCAGCTTAGGATAGATATAACGGAAGTATGATTTATGTATCATGAATTTTTGTACTTTGGGGACTTTTAGTAAGCTATGGCAGGTAACACACACACACACGCTGTACAAATGAAGGTAGAAGTCAAGAGGCTGGAAAGTCTGCATCTGATATCCCTGTAATAGGGGTATCAGACATCCGTGTTCTAGTATATTAACTTCGAGATACCCAATGTCCAATACCTGTAAGCTTTGCCTTCCTTGCACCGCTGCAGCACTACTTGGAGATGAATGTGCCTGCGGTGAATGCAGATGAGGTGACAAGTTACTGTTGCAATGTTTGGTATCACGATTGCCAATAGACTATTGATTTTGGGGAGTAGTTGCAAGCATCTGAACTGAAGGTATTATCTGATAAGAGTTGACATTTGTATAGACAGTTTACATGCAGCATTGGGTTTAGTATGAATCTTACTGGTGAATAAATTATCAACATGGTGCACAACTGTTACAGCTGATGAGGTGGCCTGCTAAGTTAAATCAGTCTAACTCCTCGGAGTCCTCATGATTCTTAACTGAGTTATTTGTTGAATATTGACATTGGCAAAATGGAATTTATAGCAATCTTTTTTATCCTTCTTAGTACTGTTGAATTAGTTGTACTATTTTCTGTTGAAATCAATCGCAACAATGTTTGTTACTGTGTCCTTACATTGTAGATGTGCGAAAAGCTGTTTGAATGTTTGTTTCTTTCTTCCTGAATGGTATGCACTTAGGGATGTAGATAGACATTTTGATTGGATAGGTAAATGTCTTGATTGACAAGTTTGAAAGATTGAACCTAGTATGATTGACAGAACATTGTTTCAATCAAGCTGCTACAATTTATTTCCTGAAACTAGCATATTTGAAGCAGATCTGACAACTTTAATATGCTGGATAGAAGACAAAATTCTGTGCTTGTGCTTCATGCTTTGTTTTCAACACTTGATAACAAATAAAAGGTCTTGTAGGTAAAAATGCAAGAATTAGATTTACCTGGCCCACTTATCTGTCATGGTCAGCACCTTTTAATCCACAATCCTTTGGAAAAAATGTTGATGCTTGCTAAAATGGAGAGGTCATGCCATAGTACAGATTTAAATGGAGCAGCTTGTTAAGTATTGATTAGAAGGTTCTTCCATTGTGGTTAGCACACTCTCTTTCTATAAAGGGTTATGTGAATGCACCATATGGAACATAGCATTCAGAAAGGATTAGTCACAATATTTTTTCAGAGTATATGTACAGCTGCAGCCAAATAGAACTGATCTGGTGATAAATGCAATAATTTCATCTTCAGCCCCTTCAGCTTATTACTGTGCAAATAGCATTTGGGAAGCCATGGCACCGTGGTAATTACGAAGTACGTCACGTCAGCAAGGCCATCATGCCTCGGAGGCTGGACTGCCGACAGCTCTAAGCCTCTGCATTGTATCTCTGACATTGGCGTGGCGCAATTTGCCTACTTCATTTATCGCCACCTCTATCACCTGGTCCATCCACTGGCTAATGCTTCCAGGAGATTTTATGTGTGACCTGCCATCACTCGGTCCATTTCCAGACTGATGCTTCGAGGTGGCTGTAAGGGAGGATAAGCATGTTATCGAACTAACACCCTGGGTGTTGTCTAAATATGACTGACAGCCATTGCTGTGCTAAGAGGAGGGTTACCAACATTTGTCAGTAACAATAGAGGAGTCGGAACTTCATCCAGTCAAATCAGTAGCAAGAAGTTACAAAATGCCCCTCGGTCGAACCAAGAGAGCTCTCAGCATCCAGGCTTCCTCTTCCAACTCCCTGACGGTAAATCTACTGGCCCTACGCAGGAAGTAAGTATTACGGTAACCTTGTGTTTATTCATGGTTCAAAAACAGGATTTCTTAAGAATTTTGTGTCATTACAATTTCGTATTAGAAATTTTGTAAGCATATCACAAAATAATGTTTATAGCTCAACTGTTACAAAGATACATCATTCTGGGGAAGCCTAGGAAGAAGTTTATTCTTAGCACTGCACAGTTGCTATAGGCACCAAATATTGTTTAAGTGGTTGCCTAATGTGGAAATTAGAGGCAACAGTTCTTGAAGTCGGAAGATTATGAAGGATCTAATCCCCTGCAGCTAAGACACATTGAAGGCTGATGGGTTGAATATGAGAAAAACACAGCCAAGCTCAGGATGTAAATGCACATACGTACACATGTACATGTAGGCGTACATGTAGGAAAAGTTCTATGTTGGCTATTAAATTTTGATAATAAAGTAAGTACTGAAAGGTAAAGCAGGTCAAACTCAAGGCAAATTGCTTGCGACGAAATGGAATGCTTTTTTGCTAGAAGTCCACTGATGCTTGGGTTTGTGTCTTCAGCCAAACACATGGAGTCAACTCTTATCGACATGTTGGGTTCTTAGATGTCCTGAGGTTTAGATACCATACATGTATGTCTATTCTATCCCCATACACAGGACTTCTGGCTTTAAGTCTCTATCTTAATCTTTTAGTTAAAGGATTGGGGGAAATTCAAATTGGGTCTTGAACCTTCGCTGTCTGGATCCATGGAGAGGTGTACAATGTATGTTAAAACAGATTCATCAGCAGTTCTTTAGAGGACAGACAACTGTTCTCGAGCATAATACTACTATAAATGTAACAGTTTACTTTTTGTAACAATAGGTTTTTTCTTACAACGTCTAATGTTCTCTACCTCAAGCTATCATAGCACAGATCCCTCCCCCAGTCAGGGCCAGCTGACAATGTACGCATGATTTATTGTGCCCCTCCCACTAAACAGAAAGGAAGCAGGTGAAGCAAGACCTCTCAGGTGTAACACAATTCTCCAGTCACACTGTGGGTTAACACTACTCACGTTTCCAGAGAAAAGGAACCAGATGGTCTTTACATAAGCATGTGGTGAGCTAAGCTGGTGAGCTACTTGTACTGAATGGCATACTACAGCAAGACCCGCCATTTAAGCATCTCCACTCTCCACTTCACCAACAAAAGTAGGTCGAGACAACGCAGAAAGTGAGTAAACATCGTTTTGGCTCTGCTGTTCTGCAGACCTCGAGTCTGCCACGTACTGACGTACATAGGCTTAGTGTTCATGGCAGGTGGATTCACCTGGACTTCAGAGCTCCTGTGCCTGGCAACTGTTTTATCAACACTTCTGATATAGGTCACTATGAAGTAATCAATTTGGAGACTACTTAGCTTGCTCAATGCTGCTTTGTATTATTTTCAACATCCTATAGCTTTGACTGTTTATATATCGGTCAGCAATCACAGTTTTTGTGAAACAGTGAAAGTAAAGCCACAGGGTTTTTTTTCCTGATCTTTGGTGTATGTTTGAAGCTGGGAGTTTTGAACAGTTGGGTGTTAGTTCACCTATGATTTGAAGCAAGGATGTAAAGGGTGTACTTTTCAGAGAAGAAGCAAGTTTCAGCATGAATGACAGAAGGGCATGTGGTACATGCACCTGCTATTGTGTCGTACAAGGGTGCTCGTATGTCACGGGGTCTTGCACCTTTACCTTTGATGAATGTATACATGTATATGCCAGTTGTGTATGCTGTTTGCCATCTATTCTATTGCATTCCTGGTGTCTTGGCCTAGGAAGGTTGGAAACTGTAGATGAAAGTAACAGTGGAGGATAAATTCCTTCAGGTCAAACATCCAGCTGTTGCTGCTTGTGAACTTATGCATGGTACATTTAAGTCGACTCCTCAGGTACTCCCATGTATATATAATTAAACAGTACTAGGACCAATTCTTTGTCACACAGAAAGGCTGACATAGTTGTAAGACCACATTTTTGATTATGTCATTAGGCTTTACAAGTCCTGGTTGACACCTGCAAATGTACCAGCTGTGTTCCGCATAACTTCCTGCTTCCATATTGTTCAGGTATAGATAAAGACCTCTCGGACTCTGACCCTTGACACCAATGCCTGAGTGTACACATAACAATGGGGCTGCCACTTATATGTAAGGTGACTGTAGCCTAAATGCAGTATTTCCAGTTTTATCTCGAATGATTTGTTAGTAGGTCAGTTATATTTATGCTAATATGTACCCAGGCTCCCTGTCCTGGTGTGTGTGTGTGTGTGTCTGTGTTACGCCGAATGGCGGTTAAACTGTCTATGTAGATACAGATAAGTAAGTAAAGTAAAGGCACTCATGCTAATCTGTACCAAGGCTCCCTGTCCTGGTGTGTGTGTGTGTGTGTGTGTGTGTTGACTAATGAGGATTGTCCTTCAGGGTTTTGTTTCTGTAGCTGACCACTTCTCTGGAACAGATTGCACAGGCTTGGGCAGGTTGTGCTTGGTATAGGCTAAGTGCTCATGTGTCAAGTTAATCAGCAACAATAGTGGCAAGAAAGTTAAGCTCTTGATCCATCTTGGCAGTAGGAGAAAGGGCCTATAGAGGCTAGTTATCTGTATTTGGTCAAGAAAGCCTTGAGAGGGACAGTATTACTAGTAGTAGTAGGTTATAGCTGATATACTGTACTAGACTCATGTGTAAGCAGGCAAAATTCACCATCAACTTCAAAACAGGAGAGTGTTTATCTGAGTCTTGCACTTGTGGTGAGGAATACAATTTTGACGTCTTGATAGTTAATATGTTTGAAGAATTCTTTGAAAATAGATACAAGTGTCTGACAAATATCTTATCATATACATTACTAAATTCATGGAATTCACTGGAAGATAAGCTGATGATGCAGCAATTGTATTGCAATGTTAATGTCATTAATGTATAGCAATAATGTACATTGAGTATTTTGTCACAGAGTCAGACAAATTATTCTCCTAGCTTTGGAAGAACTGTTCTTATCCTCACATCAGACATTATTCTTCTGTCAGGAGTTTGTCCTATTTTGTGGGATGTCCAACAAATGAGCCTTGTTCAGAGTGCATTCCATTGATCTAGACTATCCATTAATGCACTGGCCAGTCCTCAAGATGAAAGTTCCTGCAAGCTTGCTTCTCCAAAACCTAGAGTACTGGTACTTGCAGATGGTTGTAGTGAGTGCCAGACTTGAAGTATCTCTGCTCTGATTGAAACATTTCTCTGGACCTTAGTAAAGCCTTGCCAAATTACTAGTGAAAAGCTATATAAAATCCATTACTTCGGCTTGATACTTACATAAATAGGAGTGGACTCACACTCTACAAGACTTAGTGCATTCTGTAACCTCAAGCAGCAGCATATAGCAGCATGTTTCACTTCCTATAGCAGCATGTTTCACTTCCAGTAAAAATTGTGTTTTCAGTATTCGTTTCACATTCATGTTTTTTTTCAATGCATATTTCATTATCTCTATCAGGATTTGATCCCCCCTTTTACAGAATTTTATCTCCCTTGCTGGGATATGAGGCACTTGTCAGGAGTTATTGAAAGGCTTTAAGGTCAAGTGCAAGAATGGGGTTAACAAAATAAGGCCGAAAATAGATCCTCTATTTAGAAAGCAATTGCCCTGTAGGTGGGCACAGGCTGCTGCCAGCTATTAGGATTAGTATTATGTTGGTGAGGGCTTTGCACTTGTCTGCACTGGTTGTTCACTGGATCTACTGACATATCTTGAGATATCAGCCATTGCAATGGTCGAAATATACTTCATTTGTGTCAACTAGCAGAGGTGCGCTTCTATACGACTATATTCGTTTCCCACCAACCAAGGATAAAAGCCAGGACAGTATCCAGCGTACTGATGACGATCCAGCCTGTACAGCTATGCTTGTTCATCACAATGTTCACATTAAGGGAAAGGATGTAGTAAGCAGAAAGTCCAAAACTGGGAAACAAAGACACAACAACAAATATGTGGAGCTGCTGTTGTACAACTCATGTCTCATTTAGTGATAGCAGTAAGCTCAAATAAAACATTGTATGTAATGTCAATATTGTATCTTACTGTGTTTCCATGGTGATATCTTAAAATGATAATGAATTAAGCAGGACAATTTTCATTATCTTAATCTGTTCAGGATGCTTTGCACCTACTCACAGCAAATTTCTCCTAATCATAGTAAGAGGAACATTTGAAAACAATGTGACAGAATGGTGATTGTCCTTACATTCAAATATTTTGTACTGTTATTGAGGTCAGACACATTTATGTAACCTTGAAGTGTTTACCTTCATTACATTAATCATGGATGAGTCAGTATAGCCAAATGTAGTTTTGATGTGGTCAAGGTAACCGTTCATTCATTCATTCATTCAACCCGTTTTGTATGCCAAGACAGGTATTTGCTAAGTAAACAACCTTATTTACAAAAGTATTCAGTTATTTGGGAAGCCACTAAAGACTATGAAGAGCCATTATTCTTGTCTTGAGTTCTGTAGCGTACGTTACTTTCTTTTTTAAACTCTGCAATGTTTCTACTAAGAAGACATTTCCTGACTCACTCATTTTTTGGTGTAGTGCTTACTTAGCAAGAACTGTGCAATGCATTTCAGCATGATAAACAGTAAGTGGCACTACCTGTATGGTAAGCAGACTGTCCCTAAGGTACGAGGGTGGAGCATGGGAGATCCTATTCAGGTCAGGACATCAACCAATGGGAGCAGGGCCTGTGTACAGGGGGCGTGACCATGAGGGGTGTGGCTAAGTATATCACCTCATGTGTCATGCCACCTTATTGTTGTGCTACTCACCTGGAACTATTCTAACAGAATGACCTAGCGGCTAGCTTGCACACATAACTTGTGAAAATGAGTTGTTATGCGTCTTGTTTCGGGTGGTAACATGACTAGCATGGTGTTCTATGCCATGGAAAAACGTTTGGTGAAGTTTCGGCGGAGATTGTCCCTTCCAGTTACCAAAAGGTGAGAGGATGTAGTTTCAAAATTTAGCTACGGATGAAGATATACAGTGGGAAACTTTGGGTGTCCGCATTACTAAGCCAGGGCATTACAGGTACAGAGGTGCCAAGTTTTCCTCCACTGCCCTGTTTGCTCTGTGTTTTAGTATTTCTGTGTTCTATTTTGACTTGATAGTCACTCTTGCCTCGGCTGAATTGTAAGAATAACAAGGGTGTTACAGTGGAAATCTGACTTCACCAGTGATAGCAGAGATTCATATAGAACTGAATGTTCCATTAGGTGGAACAAGGATATTAAGTTAAAATGTGCTTGTGTGAACATTTAATTGTGGTTGCCAGGCAGGAAATGTAATGGATGGAATAATTGTGCTGTAATTGATGATTATCGTGCATTCTATTTTTGTTGTCTGTGTAATATTGGGACAGGCTGTTTCTGTGGTGATTGTTTTGTCCTCTTGGGTCATGTTGGTTTAGTTACCAGGATTTCAAACAGAACAGGAGACAAAACAAACCAGATGTCAAAAAGGGGGAAGCCAAGTATGAGAACCTATATGATAGGCTATATGTGCCTTTTTGCCACATACTACAACAACACATGTAGTAATTGGTCTTTTGTACTTTTTTAATGAGTAGGTTAGAAACTCAAAGGAAATATCAGAACTTGTATATCATTCTGGTCATCAAAAAAAAAAGAATCTTTAAGTTGACTATGCAAGCATCTTTGTTTTGTTTTTTTTCTTGAACTAGTAACTACATTTTCCTGAAAGGAACAGTACACAGGCCATGATTTTGGACCAAAGTTGAAAGTGATTTTTGTGTATATTAATAGTTTGACTGTTCCTCATGTGATCTGTAGCATTAGACATATCCATGCTGTTTACAGAGGATAGTTCCTCCTTCCTAACAAAGGAGACCACCTACCGGTCACGATGTCGTGTAAGGGACACCATTCTTCCAACCATTCAAGCAGCCACATATCCCCAAGCCACCAATTGTCCCTTAGCTTGATAACTTCTGTTGCTTTTGAAGTAAAAACATAATTTAGACAAGTAACAGCTAATGGCTCATACCTGACTGTCACTCATGTGATGGGCGAAACAAGATGTGTGTCCAATTTACAAGTGGATAATTGTCCTTCGTCAATCAAGGAAACTGTCCATGAGCTTTTGACCTCATGCAATGGGGCACCATAATCTATGATCCACCTGTATTAGACATATGAAAAATGATGTACAATGTAGATCTATAACAGAAATAAAAAGAAAACCACCTGTAGGATCTTGACCCCCATGCAATTGGATACTTGCTACCTGAACAGACAGGTCCTTGTGATGCGTAGATGACTGGCAGGTCATACACATAACAATGCTGATGTTGCTCAAGCAGTATAAGGCCAGATAGACAGACAGGTTTGATCCACTCACATTGAAATGGACCCTTGCTTTAACTTGAAGATTAGTGTGGTGGGTTCTTAAAACATGTGTTAGGTGTTGCTCTCCTTAAACATGGGACCTCCAGTAGTAATTCATCAGAAGTAACAGTTTTTGGCAGGAAGTTCCTCTGTCTCATCTGTATGCATACTGTAACCTATGTATTAATCATATTGTTTTGTGTTGCTGCAGGTCAGACCCTGGAGGCCCTATCAGTAAGAAGCTGAAAAGGTAAGAATGAAAACTTGATAGAAGACATATGTCTAGTTTATTGAGCTAATAGTTCAAGCTTAACACTTAGGTACCATTTTATATCACTTGTCTGTTAAGTTTTAAGTTCTGATAGAAGAGGTTCTTTATCAACATTTATAACAGATTCAATGGACGCATCAAGTCATAGGATTTTTAGCAAGCACAAAACTAATTATAAAAGGCCCTTTAGAAACATAGAACCCTCCCAAGGTAATTTTGTAATGCAAGTATGAATTCCCTTTTCCTAGAAATGTGGTAGCATTCCTTCCTGGAAATTGACTCTAATTGCCCAAGCCACTCTGACAGGTGGTTCAAGTAACACAGCCCTACAGATCCCACATTGATGGTATAAAAGGAGAGAGGCTCATTGAACATTTTCCATGCCCAGCAGCACAATTGTCAGATATGTACGATTATGATGTTTCGATGAGATGCGGGTGGGTAAATTAACCTCCGAGGACAACTGGAATTTCAAAAATGTGGTAACTATATGTACTTTGTGAATATCTACAACATAACTTGAGGTTAAATGATGTAAAAAAAAAATTGTTGTCTTATATCGTATACCTGCGTAGTTTTTGTGTAAATTCACAACACATGCACACTGTATTTTGTAGTCTTGGAATACTCAGGTCACATATTCGTGAACAAATACATACTGGTAAGCACAATCAATTTTTAGTGTGGGACTGTGATATCAAGCAAATTGTAAAACATATCCTGGGAAAATAACAGAAATGCTAAGATAGTTATCTTTGTAAATAAGGTAATTGCATGGGGTATTAGATGGCTTGTTCTAACCTGAAAAGTGATATGTACAAGGTACACATTCAAATACTACTGGGTCAACCTTTGCCCTTGCACAAATTATCAGCAATTCAGAATCATGAAAAAAATATAACCCTCTGCAAAACATGATTGGCTAATAGTATATGTCCTAAGGAGTGTTTGTTTTTTATGGCTACTTGAGCCGAGAAAGTCACCTGGTTATTGGCTGGCTATGATGCCAATAGCCAGTGACGTGAACCTTTCCAAGGCAGATGGTGTGTTGTTATTGCGAGCTCTCTGATCATGAGTCATATGGTATGATAGCCATGCAGTGATGGGGGTGCTTTCTAGCTGACTTTTGTGTGTCATGGCTTTCCGCAGTTGCAAATCTGCGTAACAAAATTCTTGTAACAAAGATGGTAGGGATAGGTTACTTGGTAGATACTGTGATTATATACTGGTCTAGTATGTTATGTTAATGTGTTAATCTTTTATCATATCATGTTGCCAGTGTAAATCACTACTTCTGATAACTTGTTTGACACTGGTTCTGTGAACTATGATTGTTAAGGACCGTTGTTCAGTACAGATTGGTCCATGTTAACCTTTGACAACAACTCACAAAGGTATAGTTGGATTAAAGTGTATTTGTATTTGATATGTGAGTAGGTCTTGTTTCCACATGCCAAGCTGTCCTACGAAGAACAAAAACTGCAAATAATAGGCTCAAGCAAGGCAAGGGGCACAACAAGAGAACATGAACTTAGGAACTGCCGCCTTCTTACCTCCATGAAAAATGGAGATATTGTATTGTGTTTGTGTGAGCGTTTTTCTGTATATGTGCACGTGTGTATGTGTGCGGGCATACGCGTTTGTGTGTGTGAGCGTGCGTGTGCATGCATTCATCTGTCAGGATACTTGTAGTCAGCTGTGGTCTTGATTTTTTTGGTGGAAGGAAGAAATGGTGTAGGCTTGGGGCCCCTAATGCAGTGTACTCTGGTTTTCTTCATGTGTGTGCCTTCCTTCCTTTTTTCTTTCTTTGCAAATGTTGTAACTGTAACCATGGTTATGAGGTGTTTCCTGGATTTAGTCAAACTACTAGCCTAGTTATCATAATTGAAGTCCCAGATGAGGTAGATAGGGATCAAGCTGTCTATTTTTGTGTAAACATTGTTAGAGATATCTCTTAGCATTATATCTGGGTGGGCTTACCACTGTATTTAGAGGAACCATTTGGATATAAACATTCCCATAAGACTTTCAAACAGTTTCATCATGACCTGTTTTTTCTGTTGCTTATGTTAAAAGAGCTTCCTTAGTGCCCAAGCAACACCCAGTCAATTAATGCATCATCTCTACCTGAAGAATCGTAAGCCTTTTGCTTAAGAGTACTTTCTCTCTCTTCAGTGTATTTATTATTCACTCTGACAAAGGAGACATGTCAAGATGGCTTTATTCGTCATCTCAAATGTTTGTCAATCAAATAATGTGTGAAAGTTCTGTAATGATGCAGAACTGTTGCCAGGTGTGCCCCTCCCAGGTGCCTGTTGTCACGAGCAGCAGAGGGTGAAAAGCTAACAGATATTTGGGCCTCATTAACCAAAAACATGCTCTGACACAAAAGTAGCCTTTACTTCTTTGTACGTTGATCAAGGCATTAATCATTCAAGAGCAGCCTATTGTCCGGCATGTAGACAATACATACGCTGCACCTCTAGATCCTCCATCAGTGAAATGTCCCTAACAAGGGACTATTACAGAACCAGAACCAGTTGCCTGGCAGCATGTCGAAGGTTACTGCACACCTGTGTGGCTTCATCCTATTTTTCTATAGAAACAAACCAAAGAATATTGCATACAACAACTAGTATTCAAATATGGTGTGCCTATTAGGGGACAAGGTTAAGATAAACCAAGCATCAACAAAAAAAATCAGTAAAAGCAATATCCATTAGTAATATTCATCACTACTTCTATCAATAGAAATGGAGCTTACATTAGTGTCTTAACTTCTGAAAGATAAGGTCCTTTCAGATCTCTACCTTTGACACAACCAGCTCATGTATTTGGTAGATACATGTATGTAGGGCTCATTCCTTGTATATATGTTGCTGTGAAACAGGTAAATGAGCCCCATAGGAGAGCTACATTTCAAAACCTATTATTGTTCCACCCTCATATATTGTCTGAAATAGCTTTTTGATTCTCGACACTTGCCATATGTGTTGTTTGGTCCCTTTCATGCGTAAGTGGCATCTACATGTAGAGCAGCCATTTGTCCTTGCTATGTCCCATATGTACGATAGTTTTTGTGTTCCAATGTCAAGGCATCAAGATGCACATCTATCAGCCATCAAATTTCCAAGAATGTAGGCCCCAGTCTAATCAGTGCTGTTGCTTTGAGACTGCACGTCATTTCCGGTGCCCCCATCTGTCCAAGTCTTGAATATTCACTGTCTAGTGCTACCTGTTAGATGTTGGTTTTGGTACGAGAGACAACATGTAACTTACCATTTATCCTGTCACAAGTCATGGCATTTCGGAACTGTTTGCCGAGATGCAGGTGTGATTTATTCCCCGACCTTGCTTTTGGTTGTAATGTTAATAATTGACAAACATTTGAAACATTAGATTTGTGATAGAACCAAAGGTGCTGGAAAGAAATGCAGCATGTCAGTTCCTTGTACATTATAGTACTTCAATCTGTAAATGATATTGAAAAGGAAGGTAGGACACATATCAGATTGCTGAGGTCAACTTATTGGCATTATTATTAAGCTGATTAACAATTGAATCTGCTATATTTACATAGACTCCCCCCTCTCATAGCAGTGTGGCAGTTTCATGAATAGTTACATTATGCCTTACATGATTGTTTATTTCAACTGAGACTCGCATCGTTTGTAGGTAGCTCAGAAAACAGTCAGATCTGATGAGGTTAAAAGCAGGGAAGAGAAGGCGACGAAAAGGCTGGATGCCGTGGAAAAGCTTGTCTGAGAGGTACCTGGAGATAGTGTTAGCGTTAGTGGTAGTGTTCCACTGTGTGACCTTTTTCGGAAGCGTGCAGATACAAGTCAAGCCTCAAGTTAGCTTTTCATAAATAAGGCGTTTCCTTTCAAAGAGAGTTATTTCAGACAGACGTTATGTTTTTTGTGGTAGTGGATGTTATGGTTGTCAAAAAGGTATATACCATGATATCATGTACTGAGTGATTCTACCGCTTTGTCTTTCCTCAGCCCCCGTGTGCCACACAGCAAGCACTCGTCTGCTGATGAGGGCCCCAGCATGGTAGAGAAGGGGACCAGTGGTGACCGTACTCCCGAGATGCCTGAGAGGGCACACTCAGGCCAAAAGGGCAACAGAAGTAATGGCAAAAACTCTAAGGTACATAACATAAATTGTTTATCTCAAGTTCCTGTACATTCACACAAGTGTGACTTCACAATTTATTTGAAGGATATAATTTGTCACTTAAAGATGTGGAACTTGTGATATTCAATATTCTACATTGATTTTCTTGTATATCAAGCTTGTTATGTTTTACCATGCTGTAAATTATCAGGAAATATTCTAAAGAAGTATAGGGTGATAATAAGTATTCTTAAATTCTATTATTGTCTTTTAAAATATGATGTTGGCATGAAGTGAAAATTGGCTAAATTGGCCATTGAATATCTAGGAGACTTGGATCAAAACTGTCAAATTTTCAATATGCAATCAACTCCTTGCACAATGGAAATACTTGTGGAAATATGGTTTCATTAGAAGTGTGCTAATATAATATGCATAATTTAGGCTGGTGTTACTATAGACGCAACTCTCATGATACAAAGCTGATATCACCATGCTCAATTCTTTGTACCACCATGTTGTCATGTCTGAGTACATGTATATGTAGAAATGGTTGATGAAAGCATGATGACTGCTGCATGACACATTAATTGTGACAGTCTGTAGGATGAGCCAGGATTGTCCCCAGGACACAGGTAGAAGTCGACTGTTAAGTTTCACAAAACAAGTGGCAAAAGCTTCTTAAGGTGCACTCTCACTGCACTGGCGTCAAGCTTGAGTCACTGCGGGGTTCATTCACTGCGTCACTGTTTTGTTATTTTGTCCAATTTTTTATAATCTAGATATTGCATAATACGCAAAAGTATGACTTAGAAGATGACAAAATACACAAAAAGTAGTAAAATTCATTCTTTATCTTTGACGTGACGCAAACTGTGAGAGGGCGCCTTTAAAGGTTTACCTTCTTTGTTATCAGTATTAAAATATTGGGACTGTTATAACACCTGTTCAAGATGCAGTGATAGCTGTATTTGAAACTGTGTAACATGGTGCTATAATATTTCACAGGATATTTTAGCAACAATCACTGAAATTTGGAATGAAACTTTGTCAACATCTATATGTAGAGGAAATTGAATCTCCTACAGACTGAAATTTGCGCTTGCCACTAAACCCTGGGGACATCTGTGGTACATGCTTCATGTTGTAACAGTTCAGTAGTAGCTTGTGATGTGTCCTCCACGCTGGAGTCCAACAGGTACTGTCTTGACGGCACATGTTCATTATATGCATGGAGCATGTCACATACACACGGTGCTGCAGCCTTGGTATTGTCATGTACTGTGTGACACAACCACTAATTCACTGCTCAGTACTAAATCTGTTTCGTATTGTCTTGCAGAAATCATCAAATTGGTACAATGTAAGTGTTACCTATATTGATTGCAATTATTGCACCCTCCTTCCTGTACTGTGAGCTTGGTAGAAGGTCAAGTTTATAGAAGGTGTGACGTGCTTGTGCCCTATTTAAGCAGCGCTGTTTGTTCTGCTTACTTCTTGCATGAAAGCTACTAACATTAACATTTATCATGTAACCTTTGCAATAACAATAGTCACAGTAGGCTTTCCAATAACCCCGCTTTCATTTCTCACTCAGTTATTTGTTTGTATTTAAGTGTAAGTAAAAGTAAACAGGTCATGGGTATTAGCTAAAACTGCTCTTTGACCACTTCAATACCCCATTCGGCCAAATGGGGCTATCAGCAAGTTGTTTAACCTTAAGCACTGCACAGGTGAGTATTGTATTGTACTGGTTGCAGTTGATCTTCAAGTACTTAAAATTAATGTTCCTACACATTATCCTTGTTCAAAGTAAAAGATCATGAGCCATGTGTAATATAACCAGACCTATATTACGGTTGACAAACAGTTCGTGCACAACAACATTCTAGGCCTTTTTTTTTAGGTCGTGTTAAGATTGAAACCAGGTTCACTCTGTCTTATCTGAGTTCTTAGAACACCAGATTCTGGAGAAACATCAGTCACCTGTTTAGCCTCATGCTCATCTATAAGTTGTGAGCTGCAAACTCAATCTGTAGCCATGCAAATGTGATTCTGGCCCAAAAGACCAGGTTTGGGATAAAACAACTTACAAATGACATTTAACCTCTTTGGTTTTATCCAGATTTTCCCTTAAATCTAGTTACTCCTGAAGTTAGAAATGTGATTTCTACACTCCTTAATAAGTGGTCCCTATTCTACAGTCTTTGTCATTCAGGATCACAGAAAAAACAACAAACTTTAATTTAAGTTTAATTTCAAGTTTTTTTTATAACAATTTTTCTTCCTGCCATAGTTTGTCAGTTTTATTCTTATTCCTTGTATCTGTAGATGCTGCATCCAACATACAAGTCAAAGTGTGAAGATTTCCACAAGCTTTTCAAGCATCTGCCCGAAACAGAAAGATTACTTGTAGGTAAGTAACAGGAACAACATTCATAAGTGCACATGTGCATGTCATGTGGGGGTATGAATTTTAGTTTGTGATGTTGTACAAACACACTAAGGGCAACTTTAGGCCTTTAGAACTTTAGACAGTTACATACTCGTGTGTTTATCGTTGTGGGCAACGATTGTCTTTAGAAGCGTTCAGAACGCCTGCAGTGTCCTCTTCAAAGGATAAGATTCATGACATGCAGAGACAGCAAAATCTGGAATTGAACCCTGCATTCATGGACGTCAGCAGTAATATAGATCAAGGAATAGGGGCAATGCCATGGATGAAATAATAATAACCAGGTGGCCAGGCATTGCACTGGAACAAATATATGTTTCCATTACTGACTACATGTATGTTTAGAAAGAAAATGTAGTTTTTCTTTTCGGGCAGAAAATAACACACTGCAGGCTTATTAGCATATGATCCACTTCCTTTGCTGGTGACGATTCCTCTTTTAGATGTGTATATAGTCACAGACCCCCACTGAAGGGTCACACGACCAGCTCTGAGGTCGTAGCACAATGATTTGAGAAAAAAACGTCGCATGACTTTTTTTGATTGTCTTCTAATGATAGACAGCCTGAAAATACCGTTGCCGGAGGCATCTTGGACAATGACATTAGCACGACGGAATGACTGTTGTCTGTCAAATGTGGCCCCAAGGTATATGACAAGATTTATGCTGGAACATTTACCACATTTTGTTCTCAAACTGTGTTCTAGACTACTCCTGTGCCCTGCAGAAGGACATCCTGGTCCATGGCAGACTTTATCTCACAGAAAATTGGGTCTGCTTTTACGCCAACATCTTTAGATGGGAGACTTTGGTGAGTACAGGCATGAAATGTGACCTCCATACATACAGAATATATGAATGGTAGTCCAGGCCTTTGTATCTCTCCCATTAGAAAGGTTTGCTGGCCAGAGATGAAGATATCTTTTGTCATTACAAAGTAGAAAGGGTAGTCAAAGACATCATCAACAAAAATGGTAATTGAAACAAACAAAAAAGTCCAAACTATTTCCTATGGTATCTGCTCTTCCCGACATTTTTTTTACACAGTTAAGATTAAAGTGGTTGTTGTGGAAACCACAAGCAGCACAATGGTTACAGGTAGTTTTGTGATGGGCAATTTAATGTGATGAGAGACGAGTTGTGAACAACGTAGTCCTATTACATGATTATAATCGCACAGAAGTATAGCAAACAGCTCAAGTTGCCACAGCTGTGTTTTCATCTCTTGCAATTGATTCTGTTTGGTATTTTGTGCTTGATGAGCTCATGGCTCAGGAACTCTGTTTTATTGAAGGAGCCTTAGGCACGATCTACACACAGTTTTTCCCGATATCGGCGAGCCTACAACCTCTCGCCGACAGCTTTTTTTCATAGTCTAGATGGAACTACTATATCGCCATTACGATATCAGGAAAATTTCTCCCGAAAGGTCCGGACCATCCGTACGATACCTTACCGATAGCTTAGCAGGGGTCCCTGACAGCTTCGCACGCGTGTAGATGCTTCCCGACTTCGGGAAGGCTCATTAGCATATAACGCCATTTGGAAAATCGTGCTATATGTTTATGACTGCAAGCGCCATGGGTGTCCGGCCCCCTACGTTCTAGATCCCTCCCGACATCTCCACAGATATCGGTAAAACCTGTGTGTAGATTGGGCCTTAATCTTATGAAATGGTAGGAAAGAAAAATACTGCATCTCTGGGAAGAAAGAGTTTTATGATTTTCTAACATGGGATGGCAATGTTTTGACCCTTTCACTGTTAATAGTGTTAATAATACTTCTAGACATAGATGTCCTTTTCTAAGGGAAGTTCTGCATCTTACGTAACATTACGAGGTTGCAGTAAAAAGTCATAGATATCCCTTAATCAACTGACGTAGCCAAAATAATTTGTAATTTGGTATGAACTTGACGTGATATATGTCTGTTTTTCAGCACATGTTGCTATTGATTTATTTTCAATTTGAGGTATTGATATATATTATGGACAATTTTGGGATTTTCATGGCACATTTTGTGGCCTTACACTAAAGTATTTGTTGTTTGTGTCATGTAATGAACCCTATGTTTATTGTGGGAAGCAGAGGGAACAAAACTTGCTGTCACATTGCCTGACCCCAAGCAGTTTTTGCAGAGTCCCAGCTGGCTCCTAGAGTTTGTATCTGGCCCAATCTCATTCATTATCACCAAGGTGTAAAAGATAGGTCCTCTGACGCACTGTACCAGATGTAAGGACAAAAACGCTTGCTTGTCGCTAGACATTACGACATTGTGGCATTTAGCTCTTAATGAAGTTGACGCACATTCCATCAACTTCAGTTTTTCTTTCTGGGTGAACTTTCTGGCTGCATTGCAGCACATTCCCAGCAGCGTGGTCCAGTCGGCACCTTCTCCCTTTGCCTTGCATTTCTATTTGGCATTTGAAAAATGTTTCCATTTCCCAAAATGATGCCATTGCTGAGACCCAAGCTACCTGTACTTGGGTGTGCATCTCTGGCCCTTTTTGGTTGTAAAGCATGGGTAGGTACCAATTGCTTTGTAACATACTGTAAGAAAGAGTAATCACTTGTCAAGACTTGTTTCCAATTTCAGGTTGATACCCATCATGATGACCAAGCAAATATGCAGCTTGGGGTGTATGCATATACATATACATTGTGTATGTGCCCCAATATTGCCATAACCTTAACTCTTGCCCTATCCTAAATTTATAGTTTGCATGTGGGGAAGTCCAGTGCCACTACAATTTTATGGATGAGATGCTTTTAGAGTATTAGACACCATGTAACTATCCTTTTTTTCTGTAAGTGAGTGGTCACCTTTTTGTCTCCAACAGTGAAGTTGGGCTGTTTGATACTGACATTGACAAGGAAGTACTCCCCAAGCATAAATCACTATTTTTTAAGATCAATATCCTTTTTCCATATCTTGGATATTTGTTATTGATTGTGTTATCTCAGCAGGCGCCACAAAGTCAGATCTAGAAGTTTACATTTCTACTATTAGCAGAAGTTCAGTAGGAAAAGTTGTTCTTTAGCAACATGCTGTAGAGAACAAAGTAGGAACATCAGAGTGGTTACATGTATGGCCATGAAGGAGGCATGATGCGTTGGTATGTGACCTTGCCTGTTGCTCCCTCCCCACAGCTGACAATCAGATGTAAGGACATCACCTCCATCACCAAGGAGAAAACTGCCAAAGTCATACCCAACGCCATCCAGATCTGCACAGAAAACGAGAAGGTAGGGGTCATATTGCATTATTGCTTAGGTGTTTAGAAATTACTAGAAATGCTAAACCTTAGAATTTCCCATGTAAGATTTTGATTTCCAAATGTTCTTCAAGCAAAATTCTAATTACCTTGCATATTGAAGCCTTTGGAACAAAGAATAGAGTTTTTTTGTAAGTAAGAGTTTTTTACATAAAATTTTACTGGCATCTGATGCATCCTATTCAAAAACATTTATATAGCTGTTGCCCTTTTAAAAGTATTTGGTTGGATGCCTGCCTATGTATTAGTCAAGTAGTTGTGACCTGGCTACAGTAATTCTAAGTGTCAGAATAAACAGTTAACTACCGTGCTGAGTAAAGCTGATGTGCAGATGTCTGGTTTTCAGCATTTCCTGACATCCTTCACCCAACGAGACAGTGTCTACATGATGATCTTCAGGATTTGGCAGAATGCCTTACTGGAAAAGGTCAGTACGTCTGTCACAGTTGACATTCAGAGATATATGCTTTCATTTCTGATATTGACAGAACACTAGAAGTGTAACACAACAATACAGGATGTTTGTGACTAGGACATGTTAAAAATGTAGCCATCCCAGGTATTTGACTACGTGAAAGTCTTTTTTCTGCATGGCACATCAGTAGAGAAATGTAATTTCATGTGTGAAAATTTGCTCTGACGAGCGGAAGGATATCTGAGAACTTTCTACATTGTATAATGCTGCCTTATTGTAATAATGTAATATGACTTATGTAATGGTGCACCCTGTCCTCTTCCTCACTCTCCAACCTTTGTTCTGCTGCTTGGCAATGGGCATAGTCTCAAAGTCATATTTAGCAAAACTGCATCAATAGGGTGTGGGTAAAATACATGTTTATTGTGAAAACTTGCACACATTTGGTGAGACTATCCATCAGACAACACACGTACATGCAATAGACAGCACTAAAGATGATAACAACTCAAATCTATCCTCCTGTTGGCATCTATCTGCCTTGTAATTCAAATCCTTTAGTGTGAAAATGATGACTAACATCTTGAGTGAACGAGATAGTATGGGTAAGAACCTGAGTTTTTATTTGTGTTCCCATTGGTCATCCTCAGCCACTCAGCCCCTCCGAACTGTGGCAGTACTTCAAACTGACCAATGGGGAGATGGACTTCAGTAGTGAGGAGGAGGACTCAGCAACAGACAGTAAGAGCACAGGTAACTAGTCGAGCCTCCCACATTCACCTGTCCTCTCTGTCTCTTACACAGCCACTCAGTCCCTCTGAACTCTGGCAGTATGTTCACCAGAGTTACGGTGAGGAGCTAGGCTTAACTAGCGATGATGAGGATTACATCTGCCCTTCTGCAGCAGAAAATGAGAATGACATCGTGGAAGAATCAGTCGCTGATGTCAAGGATGACAATGATGATGCCACAGGTCGGAATTAGACAACTGTTTTGGTGCAAAATTTGGTGAAGGACTATTTTTGTATCCGTAGCCTTTCACTTTTATACACTGCCAAAAAAATATAAATCAACGGTAAGGGGAATCACAAGATGGCCAGGTAAGAAGAAGAAAATAATTTTTTTCACACTTGGAGCTATGGAACTATTTATTATCACTTACATACAGCATGAATGTATCCAGAACTGGCTTGATACATCCCATATTGGCATCATATGATATGGTCTATTGATGGAGGTTGTAATTGCATGAATTTTCTTTCTTTGACTATTGTAAGTGTGATGACTGATATGTCACACGTTTCCTTTGGTAACCCCTTTACCTCAATGTTTATTCGTATTCATTTGACTGTATATACAGCCAAGGTTGTCCAACTAGCTGTAAGCCATTATCAAGGGCTAACATTGGTAGAGAACTCCAAGATCACTGGTTACAACATGGCTACATATAAGAGGCTGTTATTAAGTTTAACACATTCTGTACAATAAAAGTGATGAAAATTTGACTCGTCTGTCTTCTCTAACAGAGGACTTGAATGCAAAGAAAGGGGAGGGCAGCACTGGGAGCAGGACTCCACAGAGAGCGGCCAGCCCCATCCCCAGCCCTGCCAGCAGTGAGCCCTCACGCCTCAGCTCTGTGGACTCACCTATGGTTAGTCATAGACCTGCTCCTCCTAGCAGAGACAGAGCGAATTGCAGTACCTCAAACTAGGTTGATCCTTCATAGTCACACTGCAGGAACAAACCCTTTGAGAGCTGATATAAGATTGCATCCCTATTTCATTGGGTTGGATGCACTGTCCAATGTGTAACCTGGGGCTAGTATCAGACCTGTTTTATTTATGGCACCTGCATGTAATGTATTACATCCCCCGGAGCAGAAAGGGTACTTAGCTGACTACAGATAGGATAAAATGGGGTGCCTGTGGGACCATAACAGTTTCCTATATACAATGTACATGTAGGTAGCACTCAGGGTCTCATATTTTCATCACATTTACTTGTTTTAGTTGCATTTTTACAAGTATTCATATGTACTTGTAATAGCAATCAAATTTTAAAATTTTCATTAAGGATCCTAATTACCCAAGCTGAAAATTTAGAATTGAAAAAGGTCCCAAATTTGGATATAGCCTTAAAGCTTGGCATTTGTAAAATTTTAACTACAGTTTTGTACATAGATTATTTTGTATTTTCCCCAATCACCATTTGATTGCCACCCAAGTAAAAAAAAAACAGCATTAGATACTAAAAATAGTAATAGGTTGCATGTTGGATACTGTACTGCCAGCACTTCCTATTGAATAATGTATGAACTTTATATTGTTATTTTTGTGCTTCTTTGTATAGCATGTGTGCTTTGGTGAAAAAAGGCTCTTTTATGTTCCACTGTCCACACAACCTTTGGTACACTACACACCTTTATGTACTGTGTATGTTTTTCAATATGGATCCCCCCTCTACTTTAACATCTGTCAGCACTGTTAATCAATCACATATAATAAATGGAAGACCTCATCATTATGGAGTGGGATGTTGACTAAGTCCAGTCAAAATATGATCTCCAAGCAGGACTTGTTTTGGCTTTTTTTCAATGTCTTTTTGGTGGGACAGTTATCTATTATCTATTAGCCATTTTGTTTCACCTTTCTGTGACATTGTCTCCCCTTTGCCATCATTTTTTTTTCTAATCCTACAACTTATGGAATGTACTACAAAAATGATTGAAGTAGAAGTACCATGACAAGTCCTTGATGTTTCCCTGATAACTGTAGTGCTAGATATCTGTAATTGTCATCAGTGTTTTTGCTCTTATCACCTCTAGATTGCATTTGACTTTTGGATGTAATCAATGTGTCATCTCCAATGTGTACACGCCCACCTTTCCCCGAAGGGCAACATTAGTACCATTCCATGTTTCTCAAACTAAACAAGGTAAACCAAATATGTGGTCTTCTGATTCAGAAATGTTATTGAAAATTTTAAAACACAATGATGTAGTCAGTGTGTATACGCTGAACTGTAGATAGTCCATGTAGACTTCTATTTTAGCCTTCTTGTTGTAGGTTTGAACCAGCAGTGCTTATTGATAGGTATTGTATTGTATAGTTTTAAGGTTTATGGGGGCTGCATAAAATGTTTTCAGCGCCAATCTTTCCTGATGTTTTTGGTTCAAGTTGATAACATCTTTCTGCATTGTTAATCTGTACCAGTCCTATAGTACCTGTCCCTCCCAGAATCATTTCATGTGTGTGGTTATGATCATGTTGACAACTCTCATCTCTGGGCCATCCGCCAATCACAATATAAGGTCAGGGTATTCAAATATTCATAATAGACCCCATGTTCTGGTCTCCCAATGGACCCGTCAGAGCTGTCTAGATATGCCAACCCCATTTCTCTTTACCTTAATGACAAGGTCGAGCACTCAATATGCAAGGCAATGGCTTCCTCAGCTACGTGAAACCGGAGATCTTGGTACTGTTTTCATGTTTTCTCTTCATGATTATTACGATTGACGTTTGACAGATCCATCAAGTTCTTCTGTTAATTGGACTTGCCTGCATATGTATCAATTACATGAATTAAGAATAGTGAGGAAGTTATTTTGATCAGTTAATAATGTAGTGTGCCTGAGGTTAAGATGCTGTATGTTTATTGCTGTTCCTCAGAGGAAGAATGTGCTGCTGTGATTTGTGGCCCCAGCCATGTAGTACCTAATTGTTGAGACAGGATCGATCCCCTGGCAGAGGGGACAATATATGATGTCATCTGCATATGAATGGAAAATTCCCGTGCCATTGTTCGATATATCAGGGTCAGCGTTTCAGCTGGTTGGGTGGAGCAGAGCCAAGAGGATGAGTGAGAATGTTGGCAGTGACAAGTTGTGCTTGTCTTAAGGCTTGAGGAGTTAGCTCTTGTCAGGTTCAGAATGGAAATTTCCTTGGCATCGTTTAAGAACCACTGCAGTCTTTTCTCAGTCATGGACATGGACAAGGTTGTAGAGGTATTGTGGAATCACCTGTGCATGCATTAACCTTTCTGTTCACATGCAGCAGTTAATATTGTAGTTAGAATTCATCACTGAAGTTAGAATTTTTATTCTATTTATCTGTGATTTGTTGTCTCTAGTAGTTGTGATGGTTATCTATACAAAGTACTTTGTGATTAATGTTATGGTATAGTGCTGTGGTCACTAATCACCCTAAGCAAGAGTACATGTACATGTACCTTCCAAATCTACCAGTGGCTTGAGTGAAGTAGGTATGGGTCAAATATGCGTTTTGGAAAGAATACTGAAACTTCCATCTTTCGATATGATATACACTGTCTATACAGTGGAAAAGATTTTGAAAAAAAATTCTTATACTGTTCCAGAACACATATCCTTTGTTCCATAACATTGCATTGTTAACATATCCAGGTAACCAGATTTATTCAGTTCACTTCTGACCACCGGTCTTCTGGGTGCAGAAAACAGATTATGGTATTTCATTTTCTGATTACAGCAGAAAGCCTACAGAGTCTCTGTGGAAATATCTATGTAATGTATGTCATTAGGATCAATGCCAGGAATTTGCATTGATCCGTCATCTTCCTACTTTTACTTGGGCTGGTTGCAACCAAGTTAAGTTGATCAAATTTTCTGATAACACAACAAACAAAAATGACATTTGGTTCCCAGAGTGCCATTTCAGAATGATGTCACTTTTAAGAAGTCGGTCTAATGTACAAAATTTTGCCTGAAGACAAAATAGCACTTAATGTAAGTGACAGTACTGGGGTTTGATTACCCTGTACGTGACATGCCTGCCATTTTTTGTCATCAACAGTCATGCAATATTTGTCATGTAAGGTTAGATCAGGGTGTCAAGTCCTGATGGTAACATCTGAGCTCACAACACTCCCCTCTTGTAACCATTACTCGGTTGATTTATAGATATTGATTGGTGATGACAACAGGAATATCTGTGTCACATAACTCTCTGCTTGATTTAAAAGGTCATCTCCTCTTTGCAGAGCCATGTACATGATTGTATATTTGTAAATATGTGACAGATACAACAGTTACTGTTTATCTGTGCCATAACATGCTTGCATTACTTAGTAAGGTTGTCTGTTTTTCATTTATCTTTTTTGATTGCTGGAATTTGTCATCTGTTGTATGGATGCTGAAATTTTGATTGCTGCCCTGAATCAGCATTGTAGAGGACGATATCATTATTGAGAAGATGAAGGATATTTACTTATATCCACAGTCATTCCTCATTCACCCGTCCCTGCTGGTGCCTCAGCACATGCTCGTCCATCTGGGCCTGCCCCTCACTACTTCTCAGGTTTATTCCTGTGTTCAGTTTGATAGCAATGCCATATTTTGTGATATTGGTTTTCTATTTCTAGGCAATGTGATGAATTAACAATATGGTATTTAGTAGTCCAGAAGTGTAATACATGTAGGCCATACCAAATAGTTTCTGTTTATTCTTTTTTCCTTTCTCTTCCAATCCTTACAAAATTGTGCCATTCATATCACTTCTTAACCTATATAATATATGTACATGTTTTTCCTCTTTCCCAGAGTGATGATCCTCCCAGTTTGCCGATTGGTCGTTCCTCACCCCCCACCCCACAGAGCACCTCCGAGCAGGCCGATATTTCTCAGGCAGACACCATAGCTGATGAAACCCTCCCTCAGGACTCCATGAAGGACGACTACATATCAACCGAGGAGAGCGATACATCTGAGACAGAGGATGACGATATTGGTAGGTACTCTGCAGGTAAAAACACCGCGGTGGCCAATTTTACCCCTCTGCCGGCTGAAGTCCTTCCCCAGCTTATGTTACTGTTTTATGCCACCGGAGGAATCTGCTTGGAGATTACTCTGCAGGGGTCTAGATCTGTGCCAACATTTAAACCTGAGGGTGCAATATATATATTAATATTGCCTAATTGTTTGACTTGAGCCAGCATACACTTCATAATCTGTGAACCTCAAGTTCTAGCCTGTAATGAGATGAAAAAGGATTTCAGGCCTTTCTATGATTTTTAGTTAAGGCCATACCAATTTAATTTGTTGGTTCTCGGATTTTTTCCTAAAAAAATTGAAGCGACAGGGCGAAAAAAAAAAAAAAAAAAAAAACTTGCAACAAGTCTGTGTTCAGGTCCAGGCTGGTTAGTCCAGACCTGAACTCATGCCATGGTATACGTGTGATAGAAATAGTTAATCAGTTAAAATTACATGCAAAATTGCATGTTGGCATAAATTTGTACAATATACATCAAATTATGTACAGTTGCTACAGTAAACAGAAATGTTCACAAAACATCTCAAATAGACCAATATAGTATTTTTACAGAGATGCAACGACAACAACAAACATTATTTAAGTTTGCCTCTAGAAATAAAATACCATTGCTGGAAGACTTATTTGCTCTCTGAGTTGATAAGAATCTGTCTATCCAAGGCTCTAATTACATTTCATGGTCAACTGGTGCAAATTGGAAAAAAAATTACAAATACTTCCACTCCCCCCAAAATACATGAACAAGCCAAAGTACTGAACTACATGTTGCATAAAACCATAGGTTTATTCTCTCTTTTTGTTACATGTAAAATTATTTGTTGACAAAAAATTAAGATGCAGTTTGATTAAACTTCCTTAGAAAAACCTAATGTTACATGCAAATCACTGAAATCAGCACTGAAATGGTACTACTATCTAGCCAAATCTGCAGTTCTAGTACAAACAGCGTGGGGGCGCTTTTTTGACTTACAGGCCAAAAGATGGCCAAAACAAAGATGGCCGCCCGAGATTTTCCGACTTCATTTTCATCTCCATTTGGAAGACTTTGAGCATTTCAGGCGTATCAAAACATGTTGGCTATGGAGGTACAAGAGTGAAAAAGTCTTGGTGATTTATTGAGTTGTTTGTTTGGGTGCCGATTTCAGTGTTTCAATTGAAAATTTGCATGTGAAAGTGTGTGTGAGAGAGAGCACATGCTCAGCCGAACTTCTGGTTCTGCTACGTTATGTCATGCCCATGTGCATCTCATTTACGATGATTTATTTGTTCCTAAATATACTTTGCAACAAAAAAGATATGAATCAATTGGTAGCAAAGGACTTGGGGGTGAGAAAAAGTAAATGCACTGGTACTTTCCAGACGTTCTGTTTCTCTAACGGAACCAAAGTTTTGCAGCACGATTACTGAATGGAATTTTTTTTTTTTTTTGAAATTGGGAAAATTAGAAGCGGCGATTCCGAGAACCAACGAATTAAATTGGTGTAGCCTAATGTAGATTACAGTCATAATTACTGAGACCGGATTTGAAATTCAAGCCTTTCGATGTATGATTTTCAGTTACAGTCATGATTCCTGAGACCAGTGTTGTTCAACTGCAAGGTCTTAGTCTGCTCTTGATCCTCATGGATTTACTTCTTGTCTGAAGATGAAAAGTCTAGCAACCAATCAGTGAGATTGTGCAGCCTAACTACGCGCAGTGATGCATGTTTTGTCTGATTGCCTCTGAGACGCTTGTACTTGAGGATGACTCATGGAATAACCTTCCACGTCGACCTTCATCATAGACGTCCTTGGCATCCTGAAGGTCAAACATATGAATATATGAAATTCAATATGTTTGACATAAGGCAGTTAGTTTGCTTGAACTTCTATAATGTAATTTTGTCCATGGATGGCTATACAAATTACAAGCACATACTTCATCAGGATGCAGACTTTCCTTACGGATGACAAATGTGTTGTGCCAATAGTTAATATAATCTTTGGCAAAGAAATGGTTACTGCTACACTTATTTTACACAGCTTTGCTCATTTGAAAACAAGCATTTCCTGATAACATCCACTGCACCTGAGGGACCCTTAAAAGCATCATCTGTCAAAATGTGCTGTAAAACTGGCACGATTCCTTTGATGAGTACATGGAATTGTCGAATCGAAAAGATATAGAAAGACTAGACGTCCTTTTCAGTCACGTAATACAAAGATGTAGATATTCTTAAATGTGGTTGTTAATTTTGAAGATTGTGAGCATAGCTCCTAATGGTGGATGTATGCTTGCTAAGGCCACCCCTGGCCAGTTCATTTTGTTATCAACTTGGTTCTATAATTTGAAAAAAAAGTTAGATGCTGAACTACATGTAAATGATTGACGTGAGTCTTTGCTGTAGTTCACACAATTTTAAGGGGAGGTGACTACAACCAGTTTCAACTTTTCCACCCATCCCTCTGTTTTCATGTTCTAAATGTTTATCAATATTAAGTTGAAATATCTGAGAATGAAGCACATAGATTGGTGTGGCCTCTACATTAGTCATGTCATCAAACATTGATCTTGGTGATGTGCCCTACCCAGGAGAGGTGGTTTGCCCTTATAATGACCTTGTGGGCAGGAAGTGCATCAATGAGGTTTACAACATTCCTGTGGACAAGCTGTACGAGATGCTCTTCAGTCAAGAGTCCGACTTCTTCCATGAGTTCCATGCCTCCAGAAAAACATTCGGTATGCAAACTTCTCTACATGTCAGAAGCTTTATTTGAGGAATATTTTGTATATTTGCTGCATGTTTTCTATGCATAATCTTCACACTCATACAGTCTGTATTTTCTATTACTCTATATGGTTGCTTATATTTCCTGTGTCAAATTTGTACATTATGCATCCCCAGACATGGTGATTGAACCTTGGCAGGATAGAGAAGATGGGGACCAAACCAGACAGCTGACATACACCCTCACTCTCAACGCTTCCTTTGGACCAAAAACATCTGCTTCTACAGAAACACAGGTACATGTTATGGGCTGGGACTTTTCTGACTATAGTATAGCATACTACTTCACATGGCCATGGGATTTCATGCCCTTGTTTTAATTATGCCCTACCTATATACATGTAATTGTTTGAATTTGGTAATGTGCATTGATTTTGGGCTGAGCAAGAAAGACTAAGCTTTAATTTCAAAGCCAAGGAAGACCTTTTGCAGTAATTGAATAAGAAGATTATTGTGACACTACATGTAATTGTCACTAAATCTGTCTGACATCACTATTACATAAGACCATTTTTGCACATCCCTGTAACATGCTTGCATTCTTAAGTCTTAAAATTTTATTTGAAGGACTTTATTCCTTCACTCTAGTAAGCATGTGAATTTTTCCGACCAGATCTCTCACGACAGTAAACCTGGGCTGTTCTATGTGGTGGACTGTGAAATCGTCAATGGTGGGATTCCATATGGGGAGAACTTTTACGTCCTGAACAGATACTGCCTTAACAGAGTAACTAGCTATCAAAGCAGACTCAGGTAAGGAGAGTGCAGTTCTAAAAAGTGTTGTTAGTTGACTTGTGCCCTCTCTGTACATCTTTGGCCTAAGAACCTTGAGTTGTGCTTCATGGAGTATGCTGCTATGTCAGCAACAATAATGGAAGATATACATTTTGGCTTACAATACATTCTGTTTTATTGATATCATGTGATTTACATCTACAGTACTTCTCTTTTTAATATTTAATGTTTCAACTTCAACTTTAACCCTATCCAGACTGGGCTTTTTGGGCCTTCCCTGGCCTGGGGGGGGCTCATTCGACCCCCCCTTCGTATTTTCAAAATGGCTTACTGTACGATCACCAAATTTGCAGGGAAGGTTGTGCTCATCGAGTTTTATAATTCCTGAAATTTTTATATCATTATGACGTAATATGAAGTAATTATGACGTCATTGATTGATATTTTTGGCTAAAACGGGGAATTCCCATAATACCTAAATATCTCACTCAAAAAGTTACCAATAAAGGTTTCTTATTAATATTTAAGTGTTATAAGACTTCTGTTGTCAAAAGCCGATGTAACGTCGTCAAAATGACGTCATAGAATGATGTCATCTGTAGTTTAGCTATCCGCCATCTTGGATTATCTACCTTAAATTTTTCAAGATACATTTTTTTCAACATATAATGCTAAAACCCCTTGAAAATGGATTAAAAACATTCAAATGAATGTTTTCTGTAAGAAAATACCAAGTAGTGATGAAATTTGAGTGAAAATAAGCTTGTTATACTTTTCATCATGATATTGTCGGCCATCTTGGATTTTGACCAACTATGTCATCTCATTAGCATAATTTATGAATATTTAATTATAAATGTTCAACTAAGATGTCTTAGATATTAAAGATATATGAAAAGATGTTTAGTTTAGCAAGAAAATCTTAAAATCCCATTGTTTAAACCAAAATTAGTGATTTTTGTAAAATTTGCCTTTCAGAAACCCGTTGCCATGGCAACACGAAAAATCATAAACTTCCCCAATTTTTTAAAAATTGTTGCCAACAATATTTCAGGAAAACTCACCAAGTTTGGTTGTTCTAGCACAAGTCGTTTGGGAGCTATAGGGGGTCAAAGTTGCCGCGGGCACTTTAAGCCCACCCACCCCAGTCTGGATAGGGTTAAATGTTAATAACCTCCAAGAAAAAGATGAAGATTTTATTTGAGGTGGCCCATGTTCAGTTTTCAACAGCTGCAGCTTCAGTGTTGAAAACCCAGATTTTTTTAAACAGTTCATGGTGAATTTTTTCTTTTGGAGAATTATGGAGCACTGAGGCTCACTGTTGATACTCAGTATTAAAATATGACACAATTTTTCCCCTCTTATCCCAGGGTAAGCAGTGAAATCAAGTACAGGAAAACTGTTTTGGGGGCTTGGTTCAGAATATCATAAAAAAAGAATGCTGGTTCATGGAATTCTGGAAAAACTTTAAGCATTTAGGT
>NC_049979.1:13993698-14013390 GCF_000003815.2 Branchiostoma floridae | reverse complement strand
GTCGGCATTTAGACAAAGTGTCTGACGCCTGCCAGCCTCCAACTCCCAGGAAAAAGGGTCTGACCAGCAGTGTACGGCGGAGAAAACGAACGTCCAACTACACGTACCAGCCACGCCCACCGGAGATCTCCATCACAGGACCACAGTCTGCAGCCGCACCCAACCCCAGCCTGGTCAGCATGGCCCCAACCCTCACCAGAAGTAAGTCAAACAGGGCTGTCTAAGGGACGTCTGGTCACAGAAAAACCTAGTTGTTGTACTTGGCACAGGGCCACTCCTTGGAGTACAGTGTACATCTTATGCCATCAGAACCTGATCAACTGTTCAGGAGAACCTGAAATCAAAAAGTTTAGTCCAAAATCATGCTACATTAGGAGAATTGGGAACCTCCAAAATGAATTGATCATTGAGAAACTAACTAGGGTTAGACTCTACTTATATTTTACTAGTCAGACAAAAATTGTTGCTCTTGTATCATTTTCTTAGTCCGTAAGCACAGCGGAAGTGAGAGTCACAGAGGTGCAGGCAGGTTGGGAGAGAATGACCCCTACAGGAGGCTACAGGGTAGGGCATCAGGTGCAGATATCAGACACAGTCAAACAAAGCAAGAAAGCAAAATCATTTAAACATTGATTTAGCAATTAGCACAGAAATGGGAACACGACAATTTACCCTGATTTTGCAGATTGGAAATCAATCGTGCAAACATCTATATTTGTAACAGAGTGATCATGAATAAAAGTCAATACATGAAAATAGAAATAAGATTTAAGGAGTAAGATTATACAGAGAAGTTTACCTAAGGCTAGAACAGGTGCAGGAAACTGTACCTAGCTAGGGCAAGCAAGTTAGACATGAAAAAAACAAGCCTGTGTTACCCTGAATCAGGACAGAAAAATTTAAGAGACATCAAATCACAGCCAATTTTTCCTGTTTGTAGTTCTGTCTGGTATGTAGCTAACAATCTCATGGTCCTCATTACACAATGTCATGCAATCTAGTCAGGATGATCAAACAACTGACAGTGTATAGATTGTAATAAACCCAGAGACAGATGATAAACGGTGGTATTGTTTGATCATGACAAAATTATATATTTACATGTTTGTAATTCCCTCAAGTGTTTTTCAAACAGTGCTAATCAGTTCCATATGGTAAGAAAATTTTGCTTCATTGCCCCATTGATGATGTTTTGAATAGAAGATGGCTCCAGAACTGAGAGAATTGTTGTCCAGAACACTGATCAACCATAGCAATTGTATACCTTACAGCAGAGACCCGGGAGGACCTAAGCCCCAGCCAACCATGGCCCATAGATGTGGATGCACACAAGTGTCTCCTGGCTATCTGTATCATGTAAGTCATAAAATCACATTGTACATGTAGCTAAAACATGCTGTAACCTTTTGCCCAAATATATATGCAGCAAAGATATCCTTGTTTTCGAAATACCATGATACCAGAATGCAGATTACCAAGACAAAGTTTAGATGAAAACTTGCGATGGTAAAATTATACGTTGCTGCCATGGCATACCATACAGTATTGTGTAGTATAGATCATATTTAACACCAGACTGGTTCCACCTGAACAGGCACTGGACAAGCTGTTTGCTTTTACTCAGGTCCTCTCAGACAATGTAATCTTACATGTACCTCATGCTATTCTAACTCTTGTCTCTTGTTACTGCAGTCTGGTGTGCCTGTTACTGCTGAACCTGCTGGTCATGTACAGAGTCTGGTCACTAGAACGTGCCACCAGCAGCCTGCAGCCATGGCCTGCTAAAGATGTCAGTTGGGTCAGGTGAGTGTTGTGTCCTGCATTGTACACATCCAGGTAGAACTACAACAGAATACAAGACTGATTATTGAAGCAAGTGTAATGATACTGTTGAAAAATGAGAACATACACATGTACTGTACATGTACTTAACTTGCCAGTCTCATCCTCATTTCGTGGAGCATTAGGGACTGTAGCTTCCTCAAGATCTTCCTGTTCTCTATGTGTGCTGTTAACTCTACCCCTTTTTGTCCATTACTGGGCATCATCTTCAGTCTCCATTTCTGTGATGTAAAATGCCACTAATAATAGTAATATCAGAAAAAGGACCCAGTTTTTTGTGCACTATTGTGCCAGATGATCATTCTGCTAAGACTGTCCTCCATAAGATGTAGTAACTGTGGCCCAATGTGTGTATTCTGTGTTGTACACAGTAACACCCCCAGGAGTCCGGATGATCATCTGCTAAGACTGTCCTCCATAAGATGTAGTTACTGTGGCCCAATGTGTGTATTCTGTGTTGTACACAGTAACACCCCCAGGAGTCCGGAGGAGTGGATCCAGCTCCTCCAGCAGCAGCAGCAGTTCCACGAGGCGGAGCTGCACAGGTGGCGCGAGGTGCTGGCCACGTCCGTCACGTTATTAGATCAGGTACGATGACAGACATAGCTTACAGTGCTGAACGTGATGCATTCAAATGTACTGTTTTATAAGACATAGGCTCTCACTGAAACAGCATGTACCTCAGTTCAGGACTTTGCAAAGTATTTGCTGTTAAGAAATCTAGGCAAGCAGAGTGATTTGTTATGTTGTGTTTCCCGCGGGACTGGTCATGAACGGGTATGTAGGAACACGTAGAGAGATGTATTTAACACTTGCTTAGTTGTAATCCTTTTATCAGTATACCATTATTGGTAAAATTTGTGCATTGCTCAGTCCAAAGTCGTTGAGACACTGCTGCTTTTATTGAAATGCATCAGAAGGGTGCAGAAATATCAGTTATATTGTACACTGTACAAATGTTCAGTCCATTGTTGCTGCCAAGTGTAAACTAAACAAAACCAGAAATAAGTTATTTTTTTCCTCTTTTTCCAGATGCGAGCTTCCTTGTCAGGACTCTCTCATGATGTCAAGACAAAAGTAGACAATCCCGAAACCCCTGTAGGCAGCAGTGATAAGGACTTGTAACACGCACAGAGACTCTTCAACTTGCTGCCACCTTTGGAAGTGTTCACAGCTTACGTCATGGTTTACGCCAATGTACCATTGGGACTCTGGAAAGTCCCACAGCTTCACTGAAAATTTGTCTGGATTTGGCAAGTTTTGAATAAAATAGTATTTTTTCCATAACATGATGTGACAACTTCAATATAAGTGCTGGTCATGACTCACCCCCTCTGGACTGAAGCTGACTCTTCTGGCCCATTGCAGAGTTCATGGTCTTTGCTAACTGACTGAAAGACAGATCAGAGTTCACAAAGTTTTGTGGAATTTCGTTTGCAAAAGTTATGGAGGACATATACAAAGGTATACACCTCCCGCATCACACCCACCAGAAGCTACATGTCTTGTACACCTATATCAAACCATGTGGCCTGCTTGTAACCCATATAAGAGGCTGATGCCCCCTGGCACCATGGCACATACTCATAACCAAAACCCAGTATTGAAAGCCAAGCTGTCTGCCCACTCAAGTAAAACTTAGGTAGACCAGCTATGGCAAACAGATAGATGCTGCTGAGAGGGTCCTTCTAGATGTATTGCCATTTATCAAAGATGTAAATATTGATATGGAGATTGCATTTTTCAAAGTATAGTAATGATATTAACTTAAAGAAAGATTTAAAGATGTCTATTGCACTTGTATACTAAACCTTTGAAATGCTGCAATGTTTGAACTTTCACTCTGCACTTGTGGTGAAAGATATTGTGTATACTTTATGTCATAGAGTAGGCTTTCTTAAGAAAGTTTCCTGGTCATTGCCACCTACAAACCCATATAAGAAACCTCATGAGCTGAATAAACAATACTTCTGTATGGCTCCTCCTTTTACTGGAAAGTCAAGAGACCTTTGAGTACTTTCATCAGGTTGGTAGATTCATGCACAACCAAATTCTTCTTACCTGCCAACTTTCTGCCCAGTCATTCTAGCCCTAAGGAACATAGCAAACAGACTATTGAAATGTTGGCAAATAACCTTTACTCAAGTATCCAAACTTGTGTTATATTTATCATCAACTTATAGTTTTGTGTTGTCTGTTGTACATCTACATGTAATTCATGCGTTGTCATCATCCAGATATATTTGATCATGTTGCCAACATTTGATATAAATACTCCCAGAGTGTTGTGTTGTAGTGTAGCAAAGTTGTGCTGTGAAATTGCTGCATGTTTTGATGATGCTTGCAGTTGTGAGCTGATTTTGTAGTCATTATAAGTTCTACAGCAGCCTTTGCTGACCAATTACGTGGACTTCTCATCTTTGATGTGTGTGTAGTAGTTTTACTGACATGGTACTTACACTTGTATCCATGTCAGGTCTGAGCATTTACACTGAAGTTGTGTGAATACAATAGTACAAAGTAAACATAAATATGTATGTAACATACATCTGAACCTTTTTGTCATATAATTGTATTATCACTTGTGTGTGTGTTTGTATCCAAGTCAAGTTGATCCCTATACATTATGTTTGTGTTTACACGCTGTGTGTGTTAACACTTGTACTGCAATCACAATCTGCTTGTATGTGTATATGTATGTGTTTGTTTACACACTGTGTGTGTTAAAACTCATAATGTTGTATCAAAAATAACTGTGAGTTGTGCCAATTGTAGCATTTCCAAGTTACTCCAGAGCTTATTTCCTTGGAACTTATGCCTTGGTTTCTCGTTCTGTTTTCATTTAAGGTTTCTGTGCAAGTAGAAGTCACAGAAGTTGCACATTTATATGAAAAGGAAGTAGAAACTCCTGTACATGTACAGGCACTGTTTGTATGTAATATATAGACTTCTAGAACTCTTAATCATTCCTTCAGCACAGGTGCTGTTAAGAATGCCTCACCTATCTATGTTTTAGAAAGAAGAGTAGAAATACCACCATAGAGTGCAATTAGTACATGATAGACATGATAAGCTCTTTCTCAATTTTAAACAAGTGAAGTGACAGTTGTCTCCTATCTTTGTAGTTCACACTGAAGTCAACAAGATCTCGATTATCACTTATGAAACTGAACGTTTTTGTTGTTGACGGTAGTAAGGTAGAACTGTACTTGAGTCTGGTTGTGTTGTAGATGACCTTAGTTTTTGTCAGTAGACAAGATGGCACTTAACTTAGCCTGTAAGTTTGTCTGTAAACTGTAGATGAGTTTTCAGAATGCCAACACAGAAAGTGCAATATTGCTGTATATGTTGGGATCATGGGTTTCAAGCAAGAGAGACTGTGAATTACTTTTTGTTTCACAAAATCTGTACTTTCATTAGAAGGTATTAGTTATAAACTATAGTGTTGTTGAGGATCTAAGTAAGAAAGACTGCCCATCGTTTTTCTATCTTTTCAGAATTGTTAAAAATGTTGAAATATAGGAATGAATAGTAACAAATCAATGGTTAGAATAATGAGCACTCCTTGTACCCATTGATGAATACATGTGAGTGTAAAACTGAGGGTGCAACTTCCCACAATGTCTGATCCCACATCTATTATCTGGAATCTGGAAAACAATATTTTTTATTGAGGATGTAATCTTGATGTTTGATGTCTACCTGTAAAAGCACATGTCACACAAAGGCTGCCTTGACAGGAGTGATTACAGTAACCCATATGCACGGGAAGTCTTCTCTCAATCCAGGAATAATCATTGTTCAACCAGCAAGACAAGATTCTTCCCTCCTATGTACTTTGATATTGTCATGCATGACTTGCTGACTAGTAAATGCTGTCAGCCGTGGGATCCCTGCAGAAGCTAACACCAACACCCTGTATCCTCCCAGCCCCACAGTAAATACATGACTTGTATGTTGAAGATTGTTTATAAAGGATTCTGTTGTGAGTAGGCGTATGTGAATACTGGAAAGGCAGTTGAAATTGTCTGAAAACGGTTTCATATGTCTCAATTAGGATGTCAGTCCTTCCCTTTCCCCATGATGTACCACAGGATAGCACAAGTTGTCTTTATTTGCACATCGTATTGGCAATAGTCCAACTTTCTAGTATACCATGTTTCTTAGAAATTACTATATGTAGATATTGGTATGATGAGTCAAGCTGGTCACACAAGGGACATGCTGCTAAAATACAGAGTTGATTGGAGTTACACCTAAAGGGCAGTAGAAACTACATGTACAGCACTAAAGGTTTTTTTTTAATGTTATATTAACGTAATGATATGGATAATTTTAAGATTGGGTGTCATTGAGAGTTATGAAGAAACATAGTGGAAGATTTGATGACAGCAGACATCAACAAGTAGACATTGATTTTCCAGTTCTTAACATTTGAGTCTGAGAAACAAGCAATGATATCGATAGACGGGAGAATATTTTAGATACAGAATTGTGTGATCATATTCTTAATTATTCAGATAAAAGATGGCTGTGTTTATAAGAATGCTGGTGGCATTCTCTGCAGTCAGTTCATTTTCCTTGTACCCGTGACAGTTATGTGTTTTCATTTCCGTGCATTGAAGTACGGAAAAAATCCTCTTCTGATATTATACTTGTTGTTGCACTCTGAGATGACAATATAATGAATAAAGTTTACAACGATGGGGAAGAAAGGAAACTACAACGTGCTGCATTGTTTGTGTCATGTACATTGCATGCTGTGTGGATACAGGCATTAAACTCAGGGAAGTGGAATTTTCCAGATAAAGAGTACCCCATGTACGTGGTATAAGGGAAGTCGTTTAAAATACAGGATGTATTATTAAGGTCATTATGACATTAATGCTATCCAGGACAGTGGGGGAAGTGTTACATAACTTCAGTGAAAATTTTAATGTGGTAAAGAAGGAACGTTTGCTCCAAACAGATGAAATGTGATTGAAGTGTGAGTGTGAAGTTACAGTAATATAACCTGCAGCGCCATCACTCGTTTTATCCAGTACAGCGTGGTAGACCTGGAGGCCGGGATCTGAGTAGCTTATATACCGTGGGAAATGAAGTTTTCCCGACCTCACATATATATACTTTCTGATAGAATAATGACTTCTAACCCGTACCAAGGAGCTAAAGCTCCTTGCTCGTGCGTTTTCCGCTTGTAAGAAACTGCAATTGTATCAACTTCACATGGGACATCTGTCCGACAGGAACTCCTACTTGATCCTGAGAAAATTGCCGTTCTTTTTCTTTGCATTGCAATTGATGCTGAGCTAGTACAGTAGTAGCTGTCTCGAGTCTGTTCAAGCTGATATCATATTCCATGCCAATGCTTATGAATAATGAACAAAATGAACATCTGAGACGCTCCCCAACAGCGCTGCTCGGACCGGTCGGACAAGTGTGGCTCCGCGCAGAAAGGCTGACCCAAGTCTTTACTCCGACAGTCACACCTTTTGTTTTGATGCGCGATTTCAAGTCCAAAATGTCAAGTTTCAGTTCATGTGGACGAAAAATCAGTAGATTGGATGTCACCAAAGGTTTATGTGCTGTTTCGACTTCGCTCGTCTAAGTCAGATGATCCTGATCCTGGATTAAACACAACACCTTTATTGCAGTGGGTTTTAATTAAGGTGAGTAACACCCATGGGTGCAAGGAAGTTGGAGCACCAACTTCCTTGCACCCACCCACCTAAAACATAGGCCGCTGTCTGCGATTTGCACGGTAGTATAAGAGTCAAACATACACAAATGTGAAGGCATGTACACAAATGGATCTTTGTACATAATTGTTGGGACACGTCGACCTGATAACTAACTGTGTTTTGTTCTAGAGATTTACTGTGCTGTATGTTCATGTAGTCCGGTCCAGAAGGGTCGGTGTTTTCATGCACCAAATGATATTACCTTCGTGTACATACACACAGCTGAAGACAAGGGTCCATGACATGTCTACCGACACCAATGTTTCAATGACCTGAACAACAGACCCTCCTATGTACCGCAAAGAAAACAGGTCAGAGAATATAGACATGATATTTCACTTCCGTTTGCGTATTACATACCCCATAGGCAACAGAAGTGGTCGCAAGAGAGTAAACTGGTGTGTCCTGCAATTGTTTGACAAATGCCTCTGATCAAGACAGTGTTCGTCATCAGTGTGATGTGACTGTATGTAACGACTGATCATTTCTTCTGTTAATTGCATTTCATTTAAGGAAAGTCGCGTGACTAATCTATGATAGTCGTGACCCCATCATTTATACACAATGGGGGACAGAGCCAATATGGCAATACTCGTACCAATCCTACTGTGGGCCCAAACATGAAAAAAATGTATCAAGTATTATACTTTGAATTGGTTTCCAGTCTTCCCTTTACTACCTATAATTATTTACATGAATACCTGTTCATCTTGTTCTTCTAAGGTCTCCTATGGCGCTACGAGTGACGAAGCGGCGGTGCGGGACGGTGCTGCTTCTTGTCATGGCGGCAATACTGGTGATTTGGACAGGCAGAAACTTTTCCAATGCCCTTTCCTCTGCAGAGTATGTATATGTACCTAAAGCTGCTCTTACAATAGGAGAAAAGGGAAAACAGCCACGTAATGCCGACTTACCACTGGACGACAATCTCCTGGTTAACGGCAGCGCTGTCTACATCTACAAGAACAGGACCACGGGGAAGTGGGGAACGCTTCCTGTGACGTCACCAATATTAAGTGTGAACTTTACCGTCAACCTGACGGAACTTCAGGAGGCGTTTTCTTCACCATGGCAACCACAGCCAGACAATCTGAGAAGAATGCAGTGCGTAATTCGTACTTTCATCCATTATGAATTTAGATAGCAAACACCAGTGCGATTTTAGGCTAATAGACCCCCGAAAGCACACACATCTGAGTAACGTATGTGTTAACTGTGTTTACGTTTGCACGAAGAAATTGCTTTAATAGCACTAACAGGTACATATGATTGTGCATCGATGTGTTATAGAGCCGAACTGGAGAAGTGCTGCTCCGCACGACGCATGGCCGTCCTGACACAAGAGAACACGGAGCCAGACCAGTACATCCCTAGTGCCTTCCCCAACCTCACCGAGTACATCAGTCCCGAGTACCACAGGACCTTTCCTAAGGTGAACCACTTAGTCTCGCTAATCCATTAGAATCATGTATCGCTGTATGAACGATTCTGCAAAGTGATGCACGCATAAAACTTTTAATTTCTGTGTTGACTTCAATATCAACGAACTTACGAAGCTTCCTCTGTCATCCATTAAGTTGCGTACTCGGAACGCCATATTGAATATCATAAAGCAATCATTGAATAGTATCTGTATATGTGTATGCGTGTGTGCAGAAGTCTCCGTTCTCTGAAAAGCGGTACGGGCGCTGTGCTGTGGTTGGGAACGGCGGGATTCTTCGCGACAGCAAATGTGCCGCGGAGATCGACTCCGCAGACTTCGTCTTCAGGTGAGGCTGAAAAACAGAAGATATCTTTGTGACTTAAATCATAAAATGTTAGCGAATGAGTAGATACTGACGGCCACTGATATCAAGTGCAGCAATTTTTTTTATAACTAAGCCACATGTCTTTTGATTTTTGACTAAATGTGCAGTTGATATGGTTTTTCATGACTTAAATAGCATTGGTATCTGCTGAAATGCTTCCATCGCCATTGTTGTAATGAAGGAATGAATGAATGAAGACCTTTGTTTTTGCTCAACCCAGCTATCATGTATCAAAATACGGGTCATAGCAGACAAAAGATACACTTATTGGTACGAGTATGTTCGGCTTCTTCTCGCTTCTTGCTAATAACTTCATTATCCGCGCCATCATGTGAACAATGTCTTTGGGCGGTCATGTCAAATAGCTTTAGTCATTTGAACCCAACAACTGAGAATTCTGCACGAACACAGTAGTGACTTAAGTCTACATTGTTGACTATTGTTCCCAAACTCTAGATGTAACCTGCCACCCTTGACAGTAGGGAAGTACATGCCGTGGGTCGGAGTCAAGACTAACTTCACCACAGCGCCCATGACTATGCTCAAAAAGTGAGTTTGTCTTGTAATTGATAGCACGTTCCCTCTTTCTATGTACCGAGAAAACAAAAGCGCCCATCATAGCACAACAATGACCTGCGAGTTTCATAGAATAACGATTTAATTTGATATTATGAAACTAAACGTAACACATAGCCACCAAGAACAGTCGTTATTTTAGATCATGTCTAGTCTAGTTTATCATGCATTGTACAGAACCAACACTAACCCATACATTGCAGATATCGTCACATGGACGAGAGTGAGCAGGAATTGGAGCGGTTCATCGGGGATACCATGCAATACAGCGGCTTTCTCTGCATCAAGAAACCGTCAAGTAAGCAAAATCAAACATGTACACATGATGACACTTGTCTACTTTTCCGTTCAACATATTTACGAATATGAAAAATATATCTTCTACGTTACTGGCAAAACCTTGTTGCTGAATCCTATTGGCTTAGAGCTGACAGACAATATGAATAGATGGTGTAATTCTTTTCTCTCCATCAGACTACAGCACAGCTGGGTATAAGGAGTTACAGAGAAGGAGAGGCGACAGTTTAACCGTTCTGTACGAGAACCCAGAGCACTTCCTGGCCGTCACGCAGTATTGGTTGGAGCACGGGATTCCGAGAAAAGCAACAACAGGTATCGGACCAGTCACCACTAGACCTTTTTGTTGATTTAAGAGTAGCAAAAATTGGGAGATTACTATGCCAGAGGAGTTAACCGTCAAGATGTAGATGTCAGTTGTCCTTATTCACCTAATATTTCTTTGACCACTACTTTACTCCGGGCCGTCGACGTTCTAACTTTCGTATACTACAGTCGCAATGGGACGAATGTGTTTTATCAACTTTATTCAGTACTATAATGCCTGTAACAGTTGCCTGTAACAGTTGCACCCCTCTCCTACCCCTCTGCAGGCCTGTACCTGGTGACCACGGCCCTGACCATGTGCGACCACGTGGACGTGTACGGGTTCTGGCCCTTCCCGTTCGGCGGCTGGGGACAGAAGATCCGCTATCACTACTTTTATGCAGCCATCTTTATATCGCCCTTCGCACACGAGATGCCATCGGAGTTCATCAAAATGGTAGAACTGCATAGACAGGGGATAATCAAACTTCACATCGACAAGTGTGGCAAATAATTTTATGTGCTAATTGTATATGTATTTGTTGTGCTTTATTGTTGTCAATGTCAGCTTGTCCAAAATAGTTATCAATTCCTGCATTCCAAGGCCATCAAGCACAAATGTTACATATGGTAATAAAATGTTTCACAGAAACAACATACCTTTAGACTGATGACGGCTGTCTGTTGTCGTTCATTGTCTTGTGAGTTTGCATCTTTTTTCTGACCAGTGAATATTCATATCTATTTCGCTTTTCTTTGTATCCTGTATGGACACAGATCATTTATTTCATTTTCGAAAATTTTCCTACACTTCCTTGCTTAGATTACAGTAAGTACTGGCAGCAACCAAGACATGGCACTCAATGTTTCGCCACTGCAGTTTCTACCTGAGGCGACGGGTGTCGCTGTAATCATCCCTGTTATTACTTTGAGGCAGCTTTTAAGAAACTTTATCACTGATCAACCCTTGTCACAATTGGAAGTTTCTGAATGCATTATTATGCATTTGTATGGCGATTCGTTATCGGATAAATCTTAAAGCTTACTTTATAACTTTCTAAGTGGCAAGTATCATGTGCATGGTAAAGGCAGTTTTACTACTTTGTCATATGATATTTTCAATATAACGTCAATATTAGTAAGGTCAGCTGTGCCTCCGTGTGACGCACTGTGTCTCTGTACTTAAATCGCTTATTAATCTGTCAAGCGACAATCGTCTGTGCACAACAAGTACATTCAAAATGTCTATTCCAGCGAAGGAATTACGCGTGCTTTTCGTGTGCAGGACTTTCCTGTCGCACAGTGTAGACCACTTAGAAAACAATTACGGAAAGTCTGTAACAGGTGTATCATTTATTGCAGATTATTAAGTTAGGTGGTAATTTATTTCCGTGAACAAAAGAAAAGACATGGAAAGTTTATTTCTTGTGACTAACAGTCAGCGCTTGAGTCATCAGTGCTAGCTATAGCTCCCCGCAGAGAAAGCGATTTTAACAGTAGCAAAACATACTGCTTGTTTAGTGAAGGTTCGCTTCACTAAGAAGGAAGGAATGCGTGACCGCAGTGAACTTTGATCTGCACCAGGATCCGCCCAAACAATGGGCTAGCTGGCCCCCAGTGTGGCTGAGGAAAACACGCGACACTCGTACGCTTTGGACAGAAGTAACAGTTCATCTTTTGGGACGATTTTCCGGATGAATACGGGTGTAAGGATGAGCTGACAATTTGGGTGTAGTAGGGCGTATCCCCGCGTAACGACAGCAAGGGCCACCACCTGTTAAGCCATTGAGTCACACATTCTGCTGTTCCAGTAAACGGGCATTCTCCCCCGTAAAGTCAATCATCTCACATGCACGCTCATGGTCCTCACCGGTGTGCGGTGTGAAATAAAGTATAACAACTTGACGATTGTTTTTCTTTACACATAACGTTATATTTCGTGAAAGGAAACCGCAAAAGAAGACGTCACCTTCATATTTGCCACAAATGCGGTAGATAACGTCACTGTTACCTTGGACAAAACGCCATCAAAAAAAAGAAAACTTGAGATGTCTAGACGCGTAGGTGTAATGTTAAAACGTTACTACCGATAGTTTTATTGGGGGTAAATATTGACTGCTATACGAATGCCACTGTGTCAAGAATCTAGGTATTTGGACGTCTGCTGTTGCCATTTTGACAAACATCACTGAGTAGACTGAACATCCACACAAGCTGTGCAAGGTCGCATCATTGATTTCATCGGCCCCCACAAAGCGCAAGAGAGACGATACATGTACACATGTGACATGTGAGAGTATGGACTGCGTAATTGTACCGATCATCACAACGGGATGTAACACGAGTTTTACTGCCATGTAACACCTAATAACTTAATTAGCGCTACACTGCTTTACTACGAGGGAGGGACGTCATCCAGCAGAAGAGCTATAGCGGTACAGGGTCCCGCACCGGAACGAGGCTTCCATGGTTGGATTTATTTGCATTTGAATAGCGCTACTCAAATATTACACAAAGGTACACAGGAACCCGAGAAGCACGGTTTAAACTTACTAACGCTGCCAGATTCTTGGATATCTGTGGAAAAATCATCCACTTCAGCGTTGTTTTAGGAGTAGCAACATCAACGACAGCTTCGGGGAACTTCCAGAGCTGCCATCTCCATCCAGACAGGTGTGAATACCGGGAGAAAGTTTGTGAAGAGCGAGGAGGATTTAACGAGTACCTATGCGGATACAGTCCTGGCAATAGTTTGTTTTCGTTTGTACTTATCCTGGGAAAGGCCTTCGTGGCGAGTTTCTGAGGGAAAGCGGGATAAGGAAAGCCAGCGTGAGAGCTGAGAGAGGGAAAGTCCAGTGCGTGGATAATCCTTTCTCCCGCCAAGCCGCGGAGGAACAGGTGTCTGCTTTATAGCGGTCCCCTGCATCTCATCCTAATCAAGATGGCGTGCTCTCTCGTCAAAACATAACGGTCCACTACCCTACACCATGGGGAGGACTCTCAGGCTTCCCCGGGGGACTATGATAGCCCCTGTTCTTATATTGCTGCATGTCTGGAGCTGCTCTTCACAGGGCTTCTTCCCCAGGCTAGAAAATGTCGGGAAGAACAAGCCCATCTCATCGGACCCTTCGCGGGCAACTTGCGGGCTCGCGGGACGTTCCTCACACTGTAGACCCATGGGTCTCACTGCGCTACAGTTTTGTCCCATACAGGACGGTTGTATACAGGGCTGTCCTAGCAGAACTGCCACGCCGTCCCCCACGGACCTGCTGACCGCACCGGGAGCATGCATCACCCAGGACACTAGCGATGTACGGCCGGGAGCGCAGCCAGGATCCCCCGCGTACATCGTCAGGGACAGTTCGCCGTGCTTCGCCTCGCCCCCCTCCCCACCCAGGCTCGGAGCGGATGGCGAATTCACACTTAGTGTCTGGCTTAAGCTACAGGACAGCAATAGACCAGGGTAAGTCATAGATTTTTATTCTCTAGGAGGTTTCCTTCATCATGACCCACCATGTGGGCACCATTTTTGAAGGCAGTTAACGTAACGCCTTTCTCCCACACGCACCTTTCTCCCATCAGCATTACTAATACTAACCTCACCCTGGACCCCACCAACTGTCCATCATACACAAATAAAATACAAGGTCACCCTGCATATAACATATTTTCCAAAGGATTCTCTTGTACCTTGATTGGGGCCTGATGTGTCATGGTCTGCTGCAGAGGAAGGTTGCTATGGCAACATGATGCTACAGGATTAAATGTCCAGATTTACCCAGATAGGCTTCAGCTGTGTATGATTGCATACTCTGTCATTAGGTGGCCACCATAGCCATGTGGATAGTGGGAAATTTGATGACAGCATGCTTGTCAGTCTCAGGGCAATCCACAAATGACCCATCAGCTGTGAAATTGCCCTCAATAATTGATGGGAGAATGTGCCTTATGGGCCCCATCATGAGGGCACTGCTTGTTTTGGACCAGTAAATTCTAACAATAGAACCTCAGCCACAGAAGGTCAATAATGTACACACCTTTTGAATACTGACATATTTCTGTTTTCCTACATGACAACTTCTAATATTTGACTACAACATCATAGATATTTCTCAAAAACAGATTAGAAATTTAAACTCCATTTAATGTAGTCGTAGTTTTAGTTGCTTTCAAGTTTGATCACACTCGGAGTTAGAGTCATATTTATGATCATGCCAAAAAAAAAAGGATTTTGAATGTTGTTACTCTTTTTTTTCCTCTGCATGCATCTTCATGGTTTGTCTCAAATATTGAACATTTGCAATCAATACAACTTATCTACTTGTTTTGCCTTTCTTTGGTGTAATGTTACATATTCAAACAAAGCATTCTTGACTATTCCAAACATGACTCACAGTTGCTTTATTGTTAGGTTACCTTCCTGAATGTTTGTGCTTTCAAACAAACAACTCAGAGTCATGCTTTACAACTTCTCTCCTTGTAGACACATGGCTTTATTTTCATAGGACATGCTTGTCTTTTCCTCGCCATCTCAAGAGGTAAAGCCCCCATAAACTGAAGTACCCTGTCCCACGGGGCTGGAAATTGCTGGCTGTCACGAACACAACTTCCAGCTGGGAGTGAGACATTTAGGCTGTTGGAAATCAATCTGCATGGCTAATTACATTTACTGGAGGGGATCAAATGTCCTGATTGGGTGGGAAGTCTTTTCTTAAAGGTTACCGACTGTACAGGTGTCCAATTTGCTTTCCTTGGTCTGTCCCATACATGGAGCACTGAACATATTTTCAAGCTTCGACATACTTGTTTAAAAGATGTAGCAAAAAAAACAAGATCACATAATAGATTAAGTAAAGCATCTGCTGAAAGCTATTTACTACATGTATGTATATGTATGTCGTTCCCACACCTCACCTTTCATGGTACAAGTATAACTGACTGCATAAATTAGTTTGCATGGTAAGGGTAAGTTCAATGGCTAATCCCACTCCTGACACCAGTATTGAAAAAGCTGAAAGTGCCATCTTTTCTCTTGACCAAACAATACCTTGTGAACATTGACCTTATAATGTAAACTGACAATGTAGGAAAACATTTGCAAACGTACCATCTTTACACGCAGACCATTTTCAAATGTAATCTTTGTGTGGAGAAAGAATTACATAAGGCAGACTTACATAAGTGAACAGTAAACAATTTAAAGTATGCATACAAAGTTGCCTATCCTTTAAGCTATGTGGTTCAGACTTGAAGTTCTTTAAGCCATTTGAATATCCAGCTGTTTCCACTCTTTGTTCATCAACACTAGCACAACTATTCTTCAAAACAGTCCATAGATTTCTACTTGTTCTCTAAGTGTACTGCATTATATAGAAGCTCTGAAACCTTATTGATAAAGTCTGTCAAACATTAATGAACTACACAATGGTGCCAGGTCCACATTGACTAAGTTAACTAATGTTTGTAGTGACGTACTTTGTTGCTTTTACATTTACTAGTAGCATGTAAGAGCCAGGTTAATCTTTAATTTCTATGGTGTCAACTTAAAAGTCATAAAGCACTCCTGCCTCCTGGTGTAACCACCTTTTTTCTTACCAAAAATGCGTTTCAAGGGCAAACTATGGTAGTCCCTGAGCACAATTTTTGAATAGGTCAGTCTTAGTACACCAAAGGTTCACATTCAAAGCCCATTGAAAGACTTTCAGCTGGCCTGTTGTGTTGCCAATATTTAAAGTATCTAGGTCAGCAGCCAGCAATAGTGTACTGCATTAAATGGCAAGGCCTGAACCCTGCTATATTCAACACATCCAAGCATTGAGCATAAATACTGTTTATCATATATTACACAGGCTAGAAATAGGATGTGGGCCATTGCAGTGTGCTACCGATATATGCTCAAAAATTTGCTCTGCTTGAAAATGTATTTTTGTCCTCAGGACCATTATTGAGAAACAGAACAGTGGTGGGGAGACCATTTTTTCCTTGACTGTGTCGACCAACGAGCTGACTTTTGACTACCTGACGTCCAGCGGTGCACAACAACTGGTGCAGAACCAGAACCCCTTCAGTATCAACAGGTGGTACCACCTGGTCTTGCAGGTATGTTTCCTCCTTGGTTGGTTTGTGGTCCAACCTGAAATTTCTACTGTCTAGCTTAAACATTGCCGCAACAAAAGTTCACTGCAGGAGATTGAGAATTTGTAGATGGACATGTTCATGTTCTGCTTTGAATTATCTTTTGTTTTGCAGAATTTTGTTCTTAAAACCTCCCAGCATCATTTGCTTCTCCCTATAATCCTTACCTAATCTAAATGACACACACATATGCTACCTTCTACCTATATGTCAGGTTGTTAGATATCCTGTGAGGACTGCCTAGAGTTATGATTAAATTCATACAATGTGATAGTCCTTTTATTTTTTGTGAAGGAGACTTAAGTAGACTGAATCAAATCACGTCTAGTTAAGGTTGAGTTTGTTTCCTTTTTTTCTTCCATTTTGAAAATATATACGAAAAGAAAATTCATTTGACAAGAAGACCTAAAAAACTGTTAGTGATAGCATTGAATGTAATAAATTGCTTTGCAGATAAGGTTAAATGAACATGGTAGAAAGCCCAGGTAGCAGCCTGTCAGGGTGCATTCAAGGACAAATATAGCACAGGCAATTGACCCGCCCTAAAACCTGTCAACACTGGTTGACATGTGAAGTTGACTTATGGGCAGAATGGCGTGCAATCAAGTTGTGTGTAAACCCCTGGAGGCAAGTAGTGCCCCTTGGTTTTTAACTACTGGGATGTAAAAGTTTATCATGCACAGATGACTGGTGGGCTGTACTAAAGCATGCCAATAAACAGGCATTCTCTCCAAATGGTTTACGTGTCACACCAACATTTTTCATGACCATAAAAAAAATATTACTATGATTGTAAATTACTTTAATTTGCAAATTTGTTGAGAATAGTTGTTATTGTGAGAGACTTTGGCGAGTAATTGTAAAGAATTTAGCTCTGCTGATTTTGTATGACAATTGTTCCAGGTGTATGATACTCGCCTGAGCATCTTCATCGATGGAACAGAGAGTGACGGCACGCCGTACGCTACCCTGGATCTACGGGGTCAGATCACAGATGCATCTGCTGGTACCTCCTCTAGGATAGGACTCACACTGGATGGTGAGCAGAACACTGAATCTGATGTAGCTTAGCTTACAAGTATTTGAAGTACATTACACTTATGTCACCAAATGGTTTGTTTTCATGACTAGACTGGTTGTGATATTCTTAAGTAATGTCTATGATAAAACACAAAAGTAAATCTTGCTTTGTTTGTTGCAGGCACACAGCAGTTTGTGGGGCGACTACAGGAGCTGTGGTTCTACAATGTAGCACTTACCAATAGGTAAAGTGTGGCCATAACTTGAAAAGATTCATGACACAGGACAAACTACAAACAAAGAGTACACAGGAGAAATCAATCAACCAACCAACAGTGATTATTATTGGACTGAGCAGAGCACTTTAGACTAATGCCTTTTCCAGCTTAACATCTTGAGATTTATACCAAAGGTCTTGAGATTTTGTGTCAAATTTTGAGATGTTTTGACCTGACCTTGAGATGTTTTGACTCAATCTTGAGACTTTTAGAAAAATCTTAAGATGCTTCACAAAAATCTCAAGATATTTTCAAAGATGCTTTGAAAAAGTCCCATGTCTTAAGTATGGAAAAAAAATCTTGTCATGATTTTAAAGAATCTTGAGATATTTGGAAAGATCTTAAGATTGTTGTTAAGAATCTCAAGATTGTTCTTGAAAATCTCAAGATTATTTCAAAAAATCTAAAATCTAAAAAAAATCTTGAGATTTACCACAAAATCTCAAAATTTTTTTCATTTTCAATGAGGCGTGAAGACCCCTGCTGGGGGTTATTATGATCCACTGTGTAACAGAGATTTTTCTATGAATATAAGATGTGTACTTTTAAGCTGTAAACAGTCAAAAGCATTAGTCCAAAGTGCTCTGCTAAGTCCAATTATAATAATCTGCTTGCTGTTCGTAACAGTTGTCAGTGAACTAGCTACTTGTAAGCATTGAGAATAAAACAGGAATCGATGACAACAGAGATATCTAGTGTATGAAATACATTTTATCTGCTGATGGAAGGAAATCCCTTAGCCTATGCAGATAGACCCACAGAGGCTACAGGTAGAACACTGTCTCAGTTTCTTTTTGATCATTGTTGTTAGTCAAACCATTAGAAATCCAGAAGAAGAGAATGAATTTTGTAAATCCTCTCCTGTGATATGACAGGGAAGTCCAAGAGGTTTACACCGGCACCTTCCCAGAGCTGCACGCCGACTCATCTTGCCGGTGCCCACCGTCCCACCCACGCATCAACCCCCTGCTGGAGCGCTACTGTATCCGGAACGGCGACCCCGACACGACAGCAGACATCGAGCTGAGGCTGGATGCTGATGCCCACCCTCTGGCTTACATCAACGATGATGATCTCAGTTCTAGGTGGATTTCAGATTTCTTCTCCAGCATTCCAGGAGACACTGTCACCATTGACATTGATCTTTCCAATGGACAGTATGAGGTGAGTATAAACAGATATTTTGTCCGCATTGCCACTGTGACAGTGTTCACATATTGGGTGAGGGTAGTAAAACATTGTTTTATCAACCTTTTATTCTGCAGTACTCCCCACTGTAATCAGGGAAATAACAAGGGGTTTGCTGTTTTTCAGGTTTATTACGTCATTGTAAACTTCTACAACCCACAACCCAAGTATGTGACCATCCGGAAGAAAAAGACGGAAGCATCACCATGGGAGGACTGGCAGTTCTATGCTGAAGACTGCGCACAGTTTGGACTGGACAACAATGGGGAGTTGGGCAATCCAGAATCAGTCAATTGTCTACAGTTTCCAAGGTAACATGATAATTTTCACATGTTGTTGATTATGGTGGTAATAGTTTTGGAAGTTATATGTAGTGATTGCGTTGGTTGAGAGCATGCTTGTATTGCTTTCCACAAAATATACTAACTACATACCTGTGTTGTATCTTCAGTAATCCAGCCAACACTGATGCAAACGTCACCTTCTCCTTGCTGTCAGCTG